>NW_004797441.1:1282968-1284337 GCF_000002075.1 Aplysia californica
ACACACACACACACACACACACACACACACCTACCTGGTAGTACCAGAAAAAATACAACAACCAACAAACGATCCAAAAACATAAGCATAAAGCCAAAACACCCAAAGAGAAAAACAACACCGTCATCCCATATCCCAGTTGTCACCCGTTGCGAAAGCAATCTACATGAGAAGAATAATTGCCCATTTTTAACAATAGCATTGCCATAACTACAGCAACAACAACATCAAATCAACAGGTGGAAAGATAAAAGTTGGTTTTAAAGCCCCATGTATACCGAACACCTGTCAATGTATATATAAAAATCGAGAGTTTCTACCCTGAACTATCAATCGAAACGAAGATGTAGGCTACACAAGACCGTCTTACCTTGAAGGTTAACTTTTAATTAGTTTAAAAATAGAACTTTGAAGCAGACTAAGTACGGATCGGGCCACTTAGAAGAGCTCGCCGAGAAACGGATCTGGCTTTCTAAACACAGCAGCTCGGGACACTGAAGTCCTGGAAGCGCTCCTATAACAAACAGGCTTTCTTTGACCCTTCAGCACCGTTCACTTCAATGCTATTGGCTTTCATCTAGTATAATTGCGTCAGGAATTTTATATCCTTTAAGGTTAATACCTTTGAAAAATATGGTCTCCACTCTCGCCCTGCACTTATTCCTGGAGGAAAATTGCATGGAAGATTATGTGACGAATTTGTTTCTCAAATTTCTGTTTTGTTGTTATTTGTTTTTTTCTATACCCTGTTGCATGTATTCCTTTTGCACACTGAATTTATTAATTCATTCTCAAGGCTTCTTACTTTGCTGTCTGTCATTGTCTTCGTAATATAGAAAATGTGCATGGTTGTCAGTAGTTTGGAGTACCCATTGAGACGGCTACTGGCCCGCTGTCAGTCCTTAACAAATTCATGGGCGTCCTGCTGTGATCTGCTTCCTATAATATGTTTGCTGCCATAGGCTGCGTTCAGAAGAAGTACCCCCCCCCTCCCCCCTCCCCACAGCCGTGCTAACTTATAGTAACCATAACAGCACAAATTTCGCACGAAACGCTGATGTCTTATCTTAAGAACAGAAATAGGAATACTTACACGGTGTTTAGAAATTGACAATTCAAGCTTCTTACCTATACGTGGCCCGGGAGAAAGAGAAAAGATGAGGTAGGTCAGAAGTTGCGTCATCGGTTAGATGAAAGAAAATTATCAGATTTGCTTTTACAGCACATGCTGACTATAATGATACCTTGTCAAATGTTGTTTAACCAGAGAAGAGGGGGGGGGGAGGAGGAAGAAGGAGAAGGAGAAGAAGAAGAAAAAGAAGAAGAAGAAGAAGAAGAAGAAGAAGAAGAAGAAGAAGAAGAAGAAGAA
>NW_004797441.1:1286391-1287649 GCF_000002075.1 Aplysia californica
AACACACACACACACACACACACAGGCTCACACATACACAGACACACACACAGACACACACACGCATACACTCAAAAAACGCTCCGAATTTGTCTTCGGCTTGTTTTATTGCTTTTCCTGACATTTTCTAGCCATGAATGTGTAGGTGCTTTTCTTTTTACTTTTCAACATATAATTGAATCTCTGAATACGGAGTCTGGGTGGGATGGGCGTGGATTTTTCGTTTGAATGCGAGGTGGCAATAGAAAAAATTTAACAGTGTGTGTACTCTGTGTGTTCTTTCTGATTAACCTGGGCTTTTGTTTCTTTCTTTCATATCCCCCTGTGAAATAAGTGCAATATTGAAAAAAGAAGTTAAACTGCTTACTTGCCATGAGGAACGATTAAAGCTATTGAATTATTGTCATATTGCGATATGAATGATTATCGGGCCAAAATCATTTAGACGTGTGATATATAGGATAACCACACACTTCTGGCTACGAAGCTGCCCATGCGTGTTTTCAAAAATACGTTAGGAAATCCTTTCTGCAAATGTTATGCTTACGTTCGCAGTTTCTGCTTTTAAAGAGAAATCAAACCCAGAGCGCGCCAGAAAAAGAAATTAAAAGTTCATAAGAGAGCTCGTGCTGTTAAAAGATTACCATGGTTTTATTTAAATATGGAAGTAATTTCTATGTGAACATAAACTTGTTCAACGAAACGGAAAACTCGCTCAACCGTATCTTCCCCAACTTGTGCTTGCATTATCATATCAATAAGGTTATCATTTTCTTTAGCCGCCTAACGAATTCCCACGTTAATTCCGAAAACGGCACGCTGACTGCAACATATCACTTATCTCTTTGATTATTAGTGAGAGAAAGCGTTCCCATAGCAGGCTCTGTTCATGCTGGCTGCTGATGAAAGGAATAAAACGACGTGACAATTAACAAGTAATTAGACGTCTCTGGAGAATGAGGATGGACGCCAAGTGAAGTTACGAATAACGAGACCAAAAAAGACAACAACTGTATGCCCGGCTTTAGATCTATTTCAGCAGGCGCCTGTTTTAGTTTAATGCCAGCTTTTTATAAAAACTATCAGACAGTGGAGGCATATATTCCCTCTGCAGGAACCCCCACCTCCACCCAGTTTACCGCCTGTCGCTTTTCGCTCAGCGTGCATTTTGACATGCCCATTCATTTTTGTACTGTTTGCTTTCCTTGTACACATACGCAAATACATAAACATATACCTATTTATATATGTATATTTA
>NW_004797442.1:0-2576 GCF_000002075.1 Aplysia californica
CAGACAGACAGACAGACAGACAGACAGACAGACAGACAGACAGACTTAGGGGGTTTGAGAAAGGCTGGAGGGTTACATGGATAAAGGGTGTGGTTGTGTGTGTATGGGAGGGGGGTGCACGGTGTATTCGCCATGGTAGGTGTATGAGCGCAGCTTCATTAAGCTTGTGTATGGTGAGTTAATAGGTGATAGAGAGAGTGGAAGAGAAGAGCGACTTACAAGGGGAGAGAAAAACAGAGACAAACTCTAGGAGAGAGACAGACAGACAGACAGACAGACAGACAGACAGACAGACAGACAGACAGACAGACAGACAGACAAACAGACAGACAGACAGACAGAAAGAGAGGGGTCTCTCGTGGCCAAGAGGTTAAGGTGTTTGCATCTCATTCAAAGGTCCCGGGTTCGAATCCGGGTAGCGACCAATTATTTTTCTTCTCTAAAATTGCCTCCTTTCCCTCCTTTCCTGCTCACTGGCAATGTTCTGTCGTCTGCTTTCGTCTCCAAATTCTGCCCCCACCCCCTCACCTCCTTTGCCCGCTCCTCTAGCCTCCTGACTCTTTTTGCCGCATGTCTAATGCTACTCTTTGACCCTTTCTTTCTGCTGTCTTTCAGCCACACCCGAGATCTTCTGGTAGGAAAGATCTACACCTAACCTTCTCGGACAAGGGCGAAAAATCTCGGAGGTCCCGCGTGCAAGTGGCGCATGTTAAAGATCCTTTGGTGGTCTAAAATCGATAAGAGTAGGCTTCGGCCGCCGCCCTGGCAAAAATTCAAAATTTCCTACCAATGGAAAATATTTAACATGTCTCTGATGTTGAGTTAAACTGTCGTTCTTGGGTGACAAAGTTATTGAGGTATTTGATAAGCAAAGACCTAAACTCTATCAAAACACAAAGCATAAAAAGAAAAACGCCACGTGGTCGGGAACAAAATGTCTTGGTGTTGTGAACACTAACTGAAGCATCCAAATCAAAATGTTATCTTTATAGCATGAACTACTACTTAGATTCTAGATCTAGTACTAGTCACGTGAACGTAAAAATGTAAAGACTCACAAGACTAGATTTAGATTTTATACTCAGCGTACTTTTTTTGATCGCCAGTATATAATGTGTGCAATAGTAATAACTGTATAATACAGTGGCGTCCAAAAGAAACTTGAAAATGTAATCACCCAATCATCCTGTTATACCCTTGCACTACCATCTCATGCAGTATTTCAATTTAAAGCTAAATAAATTCTTCATCATCTGACACATTAATATTTCATCAATGTTAAGAGACGCTCGAGATATGGCCACTCAAAACTGACCTTAAATAATATTTTATGGCTTGGCAAAATAAGTACAAAATCAAAGAAACGTAAAATTGTGTTCGCGCGTATATTGAGGTGCATCAAAATTCGTGGTCAGCATTGGTGAAATGGACATACATTGAATATGAAATGAAAAGAGAATATTAATTGTCTCTGCAATGAGCAACATCTTCTGATGGTTTTATCAAACAGATTGGAAAACAGAGCTGGAACTAATACCATGCAAAACCTGGACTTAACTGTACATGTCCATAATTTTGTTTTTTTATTTAAGAGCTATTAGTTTCATGTAGAGCTCGGAACCTTTTTTGCACAGAGACTGTGTTAGATTTTGAGCATGTCAGTGAGGACCAGAGGCCTTGAAACTGCCTTAGTTGAATGAACAATACCTCCCTCGCGAATAATCACCGGATGGCATGGTTTAGTCGACTACCTCGTGCAAGTGCTGCAACATCACGTATTACCCTCATTTCCAACACGGTGTCATTCAAGTAGACCTATCCATGCATAGCAAAATACTTTTTACAAGGCCAATGCCACTAGACAATTATTGGAAAACCAAATCATATCAACAATAAATAGCCCCGATATCCTGATATGAATCCTAAAGGTATGTAAAGTCCCATGAAACACCAACTGAAGATAAGCAATTTTGCCCTCTGTGACTTTGAGATGAAATAACAATAACTATGTTCAACATTGATTAGATTCGATGCCCAAATGGTTCGTGCTCTACACAAAACCAATGGGTCTAAGCCTAGACGGTCAGAGACGCATAGGTCTAAGCTAAATAATAATGAGAAAGTAATTTAATGTTAACTCGAAGTTTTGCGTTGTATTTGTGATTGTTCTTTTTTACGTTTTGTTAGAAACTATCGTAATGAAATATTGTTTATTGTAGAGATAAATTTTGCCATTCATTGGACATGCGATCTATATACATTCTATCAATATTGATGCTCCTTAATACACGCGCGAAGGCGATTCTACTATTCTTTGATTTCGCACAATTATGCCAGGACTTATTTTTTAAGGTCGACTTTTAGTGACCATATCTCAGGCGTCTTTTAACATAGATATATTAATAATTTGTCAGATGAAGCAGAATTTATATGCTGCATGAGTGGGTAGAGCAAGTCTTTAACACAATGATTGGCTGATTACATTTTCAAGTTTCTTTCGGACGCCATTCTATTTACAAACACATGTGTGTATGGGTGTATACATGTGTGCGCGCCTGTGTGTGTGTGTGTGTGTG
>NW_004797442.1:4850-6756 GCF_000002075.1 Aplysia californica
CTGGGAACCAGAAATGAAAGAGGAGAAAAAAATGATTGAATGGGCCATCCTGAACGACATGATTATTGGAAACACTTGGTATGAACAACCACCAGGAAGATTATGGACCTGGAAGACTCCTGGAGACAACGCTTGCAACCAGATCGACTATATCACGATCAAGAAAAGATACAAAAACGGGATGCTAAATGTCAAAACGCGACCAGGAGCAGACTGTTACAGTGACCATGTACCCGTAGTGGGAAATTTTAGAATCAGATTGAAAACAACACACATGAGCAAGAACAAGAATATGAAACTAAACATGGCCATTACTACAGTCAAACAAAGAAATGCAAGATAAATTCAGAATAACTGCACAGAACAAATTCGGCCTCTTAGAAGAAATACAAGACATAGAAAAACAATAGGAACAGCTTAAAACATCTATAAATAAATGAGGCTGAAAAAGACGTCATACCAGAAAAGACAACAAAAGCAAAAAAGAATGGATGACTGAAGAAATTCTTAATCTTATGGAGGAACGAAGAACAAACAAAAACAATCTAGAAAAATATGTGAATCTTCATAAAGAAATCAGACACAAATGTAATCTAGCAAAAGAGACCTGGTTAAAAAAGAAGAATGTGAGGAAATGGAAAACCATTCCAAAGCGAACTCAAAAGATCTGTACAGAAAAATTAAAGAGGTATGCCATACAAGAACACGAGGATCAACAGGATGCCTCAAATCAGAGGATGGGAATATCATCATGGACAAAGACAAGATACTAGAACGCTGGACAGAATATATCGGTGACCTGTACAGTGACAAAAGAGATGAACAAAGAAGAGTGGAAAATAACAACGAGGGACCACCAATCATGAAAGAAGAAGTTATCAAGGCACTACGAAAGATGAAGAATGGGAAAGCTGCAGGACCGGACAACATTACCACACAGATGATTAAAGCTTTAGAAGAGTCTGGAATCACCACGCTGACAAAACTTCTTAACAACATGTATGCCACTGGACTTATTCCATCAAACTTGTCAAAATCTATCTTCATAGCTTTACCAAAGAAACCTAATGCAAACGAATGTGAAACGCATTGTACCATCAGCCTCATGAGCCACGTAACAAAAATACTACTCAGAATAATTATGATGAGAATACGAAATAAAATTATCCCTGAAATAGCCCAAGAACAGTGTGGATTTATTGAAGGCAAAGGCACTGTAAATGCCATATATGTCATCAGAACAACAATAGAACGTGCCCTAGAAGTTCTGAAAGATCTTCATTTTTGTTTTATAGACTACAGCAAGGTATTCGACAAAGTTAGGCACAACAAGATCATCGACATGCTGGAAGTCCTCAAAATCGACGGGAAGGACTTAAGGATTACCAAGAACATGTACTGGGATCAAACTGCTGCAATGAGAATAGAAAACGACATCAGCGAATACATACAGATTAAAAGAGGAGTCAGACAAAGATGCGTACTTTCTCCAGACTTGTTCTCCCTGTATAGTGAAAATATCATGAGACACATAGAGGAAATGCCTGGTATCTCGATAGGGGGACATAATATTAACAATCTATGATATGCAGATGACACAGTCTTAATAGCAGAAGATGAAGAACACCTGCAGAATCTATTAAATGGCATCGTACAACATGGGCTTAAGCCTAAACATCAAGAAAACCGAAACAATGGTGATAGGCAGAAAAACTCCAACCCCGACAAGCAATACAAGCAATCACAAACATTTCAAATATTTAGGGAGCATTATATCATCAGAGGGTAGATGTCACACCGAAATTAAAAGCCGCATTTGCCAAGCAAAAGCAACCTTCCACAAGATGAAACAGATACTAACAAACATCAATCTGTCACTGGAAACGAGAAAAAGAGTACTGAAAAG
>NW_004797442.1:8545-10163 GCF_000002075.1 Aplysia californica
TCCCGGCCCCAAGACAACCCATTCAAAAACGCCTCAATGGGAATTCGAATCAGGGTCATCCGCGCCATAGCCCAAAATCATAATAACTGGGCAAGCAGTGCTCCGATTTAAACATAAACCTCGTGAGAAGGGCTAAACATGAAGCTTATTCCATCAGAGGAGACGAAAGATGAAAGGAATTCCATAGATCTTGATAAAAGTTCCCTTGATCATGAAGGGAAGACCATGCTGCTCGAGGATTTAGGGAAATGATGTATGGTCCACAACGGACCGAGACGTCAGTAGCCAGGGCTGCTAATTGGGCACATGATTTTTCCACCAAAAAAAAGACATTCAATGGAGGAGGATGAAGTCGATTCCTTCATATTGCATCTTGAGAGAAGTCAGTGATGTTCTGGGTTGTTTAATAAGAGAAGCAAAGTGTTGCAGAAAATGTAAAAGGGAGGCAAAGACACCGCCCCCCCCCAATCACAAGAACTGGATTGGAACCTGATAATGTCCCATGTGTTGTACGACATATGTCCCATAAGTACGTTTCCCTGTTCAGCATAATCAACACTTTTTACAGACATGAAATGTTGTATGTGCCGACAGAAAAATAGTTTCTATTCAACGTAACAACCGTTTGTCTCCATGCCCTTGTTCATCCTAAGTACTCAATGGTCAAACGCAGTGACAAAGTCCGCTTCAGCCAGGGTCCTTAGCGTAGCATTTATTTCGAGCATAATTTGTCCCTCATCTTTAAATCACTGTCCCGTAGTCTTTCCTTGATTTTGGGGATGAAATGAAAGTCGGATGCAAGTCTGGAGAATAGCAGGGATGTCCTAGGATTTACCACTGCCAGATTGCCACTGTCTGAGAGATGGATGGTTTTTCGAGCAGTGCACACAAGCGCGTTGTCATGATGCAACACATTGTTCAAGCAGGCCTAGCCGTTTTGTTCTAATTGCCATTTTCAGTTTTGTTCGGAGAATCATCTTGTAACAGTTGGCATTGGCTGTGCGCCAACGGGAACCGGCCAGTTCAAAACTACACCTTTGTGATCGAAAACATGGTGTGCATGCTTTCTGGGCTCGTGGTAATGCTAGGTTTCTCCATTCTCCTGATTGTCTATTCAGTTCTGGATCCAACGAATACATCCATGTTTCACCATCTATTATGAATCTTCTTTTAAAGATAATATGTCCCTATATTCCATGCGACTTTTTCCCCAAAATCAAAGAAAGGCTAAGGGAGAGGGGGGTCTAGTGGAGGGAGGGGGGGTAATTTGAAAATCGTGGACTCGAAACAAATTTTATTGCTTCGCAAAGGACTCTGTGCGAAACTGACATGGCTACTACATTTGACCGCTGGCTACTTCGGATGAAAAAGTCCATTGAGGTCAACGGTTAATATTTTGCATAGAAAACATGTTCCTGTAGGAATACACAGAATGTCATGTCTGTAAATGAAAAGTGTTACTTTTACAGAACAAATAAACGTTCTTCTTGGTCAGACCCCATACAACTGTTATTGTATTGAAATGTTTGTTCCAAATGAAAACTGCATAGATTCTCAGTCGCAGTTCAAAATCTCACGAGCAAGCACACACACACACACACACACACACACACACACA
>NW_004797442.1:11580-12867 GCF_000002075.1 Aplysia californica
CACACACACACACACACACACACACACACACATACTTAAATGTAAAGTGTATGAGCCAGTCTCAAACGGTCATCGTCTTGTCTCCTTCCATGGAAAACAACCCAGAGGAGAATTTGTAGAAATTGTTTGAACTGGTATATTATTATACTATTTGTAGGAACTGGCCGCAGTCCCCAAAGATGCCCATGAGTTTGGAGGTTTGTGCAATTATCTTTTATGAATCGTTAGGTGAGTATTTTCTTCAACGCTCAGCCATGAATAACAAACTAATTAATTTGACACTCATCTAGTTTTGAAAAGATTAAAATATAAATTCAGATGTGCTTCCATTAAGTTGAAGGAGTCTAGAATGCGAAATCTCTGTAGAAACCAAGTTTGTGATCGCGCATGGTTTGTTTTGTTTTTCAGATCAAGGGTTTAGAACCACGTTTCCCTCAAGAATGAAAACCATACACAGTGTTAAAGCAACTATATTATTGTTTCTTTTGCTTTTTCCCCTATATGAAATATTCCCATAAACCCGACGTTTTTGTTTTTTAAAAACTCGTGTTTGTATCTCAGCCATTACGAGTGTGGCATTCCGAGAACTAAAAACAGTTTAACAGTGGACCAGCGTTCCTGTGAAATTGTTGTATCTGAAGTATTTCCTCCACTTGATCACTAGAATATTTACCCCCCCCCCTTCCCCCTCCCCTCCCACTTCCCAAATAGTCCGTCTCAAAGTCAGAAAGACATTAAGATTTAAATGTTTGAAAAAGGTTGCTGCAATGTTTTAAGCTCGTCTTTGAGAACGTTTAAGAGCCTGACGCGGTAGGGGAAAATCCACGAAGTAGAATAGAAACGATTTATTTAACATTTATTACGTACTTTCAGCCTTTATAAACTGTCATGGCACTCGTATGACCCTCTTCCACGCTCGTATAAACACTATCTACACCGATGGTATTCAAAAAATATAACAAGGATTGTAAACGATTGTCCACCGCTGCATCTCAGCCAATGGCGTTTCCAGTCTTCCATGTTTCCAATTTTTCGGCTAGAAACAAAAACCGTGATGTACCGAGTACACGAAATGTGAATCGCGATATGGCGACGGAATACTGAATACACATGACGCAGACGTTGTGAGTGTATCCATTTTTCTCATCGATAATCTCTCGTTTACTCACTCGTTCCATTCTCTAGTTCCTCCTTACCCGTAAGGTCGAGAATCTAGTCTTCTCGAATCATCATCATCATCCGGTGCCTTGCCGACTGGCGTGGGCGATCATGGACCTCCACTTCACC
>NW_004797442.1:12967-15977 GCF_000002075.1 Aplysia californica
CTCTCCCCTCCCCCTTCCCCAATAGTCCGTCTCACAGTCAGAAAGTCATTAAGATTAAAAAGTTGGAAAAAAGTTTGCTGCAATGTCTTAAGCTCGCTCTGAGAACGTTAAGAGCCTGACGCGGTAGGGGAAAATCCACGAAGAAGAATAGAAACGATTTATTTAACATTTATTGCTTACTTTCAGCCTTTATAAACTGTCATGGCACTCGTATGACCCTCTTCCACGCTCGTATAAACACTATCTACACCGATGGTATTCAAAAAATATAACAAGGATTGTAAACGATTGTCCACCGCTGCATCTCAGCCAATGGCGTTTCCAGTCTTCCATGTTTCCAATTTTTCGGCTAGAAACAAAAACCGTGATGTACCGAGTACACGAAATGTGAATCGCGATATGGCGACGGAATACTGAATACACATGACGCAGACGTTGTGAGTGTATCCATTTTTCTCATCGATAATCTCTCGTTTACTCACTCGTTCCATTCTCTAGTTCCTCCTTACCCGTAAGGTCGAGCATCTAGTCTTCTCGAATCATCATCATCATCCGGTGCCTTGCCGACTGGCGTGGGCGATCATGGACCTCCACTTCACCTTGTCCTGCGCTGCAGCAATGGTGTCTATTGTTCTTGCTGCTCCCAGCCATGTTGTCTTCTTGTCCACTATCTTTTCCCTCTGTCTGCCTCTACCTATATTTCCACCAAACTTTCCTGTTGTTACAATATTCTCTAATGCTTCTTTCCGCATTGTGTGTCCGAAGAAATTTGCCTGTCGTTTTCGTATATTCGTGATAAGTTGTCTTCTATAATTTGCTTCAACCAGGACTTCTTCTCGAATACCCACAAATAATTTTGAAGGGTCGTTTATAATAGCAGAAGAGTAAAGTGTTAGTTCACCAATTTTATTCTCTACAATTAAGAATATCCATATCCCAACTGTAAAGTAGTATGACATCCCTTACACCTTCTTTGATTCCAAACGTATTGACCAGGTCTCTACTTTAGAGCATCAAGAAAGTCAAGATCTGAAGGAAGGAGATAGTACTTGGGAAGTCTGCTTCTCTTATGTCTACCACCCTGTATCATGAATGCTGCTTTAAGATCGTCTATCAAAAAATAAAATACTGTATTAATCCCACATTGACTGGTCCTTGGGTGAATAGCCAGACTAGAATTAATAGCAAGTAATGTTCGTCAAACGAGGCCTGTACTTCAGTATTCTTTTCATAAAAATTGCGTTCTATACTTTCAACATTTATACCGGTACTGTACATAGACACACACACACACATACACACACATACACACACACACACACACACACACACACACACACACACACACACATACACACACACACCACAACACACACACACACACACTCACACACTCATACACACTCTCACACACTCACACTCACAGTCACACACACAAACGATTACACGCACGTACACACAGGCACACACACGCGCGCACAAACACTCACACACACACACACACATTTGTATGATAGATAGATAGATAGATAGATAGATAGATAGATAGATAGATAGATAGATAGATATCGTTGCCAACGCACGGGTTCACCTTATCTGCAACCACTCAATAGCTAGCAAAGCTGAGCAATGAGTGCACGTTGCCTATTGGGCCCTCTAGCCTTACATGATCGTGCATAGAGAGGGAAACACAAGGGGTCACCAAGGCCAAAGCTCTCTGTCTATTACGCAGCTACAATAGATCTAATATGCAACTTTGAACTTGTCCATATCATAAAGTCTCTTCTCCCCCTCTCCCTCTCTCTCGCTCTCTCTCTCTCTCTTTCTCTCTCTCTCTCTCTCTCTCTCTCTCTCTCTCTCTCTCTCTCTTTCTCTCTCCTCTCTTTCTTTCTTTCTTTCCCTCTCTCTCACTCTCTCTTTATCTCCCTCTCTCTCTTTATATATATATTTGAATTAAGTATACACAATAATAGTATAGACTAATGCATAGATTGATAACTAGAATAAGAAATTGGTGGTGTCTGTGCGTAGGCGTCTGCATCAATATCTTTCTACCTCCACATTATCCACCTCCTTCTCCCCATTCAGATCTTTCTCTGTCCTCTAAGTGCGCTGGGAAGGCCCGAGAAAAAGGAAGAGTGTAAAAAATAATCTTGTGTGGGCGAGGGAAACAAATAGGGGAGGGATGTCGATAGTTGGTGGACGAAAAAGAAAATTGGTGGGAGGGTGATGGGGGATACGTAATGGCAGCGAGAAGGAAGTGAACCACATCAAGGAGGTAAACGCAGAAGGACAATGAGAACACAGCAAAATCAAAAGAGAAAAGATGAGGAAAAATGGAGATGAGACGCCATCATATCATATATCTAGCCTCGGGATCGCCAATGGTAACTTACCCCAACTCCATTCCTAACCCCCTACACGACCCTACCTCTAGGGGGTCACACAAGGCCACATAGAATCATTGTTGCAAAAAGAAAGTCGTTGCTATTTGTCATATTTTTCTTTACGTCTATAATAGGTGTTCCGTTTGCAAGATTCGGTTCCGTCACCAGAGAACGTCGGTGTTAAAGGAGCTATCTTCTTCTTCTTCTCCTTCTTCTTCTTCTTCTTCTTCTTCTTCTTCTTCTTCGTCTTCTTCTTCTTCTTCTTCTTCTTCTTCTTCTTCTTCTTCTTCTTCTTCTTCTTGTCACCATTCCCTCCCCTGCTCCTCCTAACTATCATTAAAATGAGCTAGCAGTCAGAAAAGAAAAGCCACGCTGAGTATCCAAAGGACACATAATATACACACACTTACATTAGCACAAGTACAGAAACGTACGCACTCTCACTCAATTATTGACTCTCTCTCTCTCTCTCTCTCTCTCTCTCTCTCTCTCTCTCTCTCTTTCTCTCTCTCTCTCTCTCTCTCTTTATCTCTCTCTCTTTTTTTTTCTTTCTTTCTCTCTCTCCCTACCTCTCTCTTTGTTTCTCTCTCCATCTCTTTTGACTCTCCCTCCCACTGTCTCTC
>NW_004797442.1:17150-19736 GCF_000002075.1 Aplysia californica
TCTCTCTCTCTTTCTCTCTCTCTCTCTCTCTTTATGATGTTACCAAGGGAAAAATACATATGCCTCGGGTGACCAAAGAACTAAATGACCTCTTTGAGCAGAAAATGAAAGTTTTCATGACAGCAACAAGAAAAAGTATTAATACTGTCCGCAGAAACAAGGAAAGGGAGTGTGGAAATCAAGTAAGATTATAAACATGAAATAAAGAACAGAGCGCGCCAGTTCTTACTTTACTTTTTACATTTTCATCCTATGTTGCCGTTAAGCGTCGAGGAGAGTTGCAGTTTTCTACGGTAGGCCAACTTCGGAGCTCTTTCAGTTGTGATATTATGTTTTCTGATGGTTTCCTTGACACCCTCGATCCATCTTTTACGTGGCCTTCCTCTTCCTTTAAAACCTGAGTGCTTGTAGGCTCTCGAGGCTGGCTGGCCAGGTGACATATGTAACAGGTGGCCAAACCATTCTATTCTCTGTCTTTCTATGTAATGCAGACAGAACTCAAGCCTATAGCTGCTCTTGCTTCTTCATTTCTCTGCCTGTCTCGTCCTGTGATGTTAAGGGTTTTGCGGGGACATTTCATTTCGCTTTCGGTGATTTTGCTTTCATGGGTTTTACTTAATGTCCAGGTCTGGCACTGGTAGCATAATGCGGGTATCAATATTGAGGTGGTAAGCGGTGTCTCTTTGAGTCCATGGAGATGTTTGGATGGGATAGGAGGAGTGCGCGCTGGTAGGTGACAGCCTTGGCTTTTTGAGTTCGCATTTCTATTTCTCTGTCTATGGACCCGTCGTCAGAAAAAGTACTGCCAAGATATTTAAACTTTTTCACATGTTTTTGTTGTTTACTGTTGACACGGATGTTCATGGGCCTACGGTATCGCCTCAATTTAATAACTTCTGTTTTTGATGTGCTTATTTTCATGTTAAATTTCTCACAGCTGTTGTTCAGTTCATTAGTGTGATTTTGAAGGCTTTGTTGGTTTGGATAAATAAGACATTGGTCGTCTGCGAATAGAAGCTCATTCAGGCTTTCTGGGCTTTGGTTTGCGTCTTGCGTTATTGTGTCCACATATATTATAAACAGGAGGGGAGATAGAACGCATCCTTGTCGCACTCCAGATCTTACTTTGAAACAGTCTGTTTTGTCTTCCTTCGTTCTTACTGAGCTTCTGCTGTCTGTGTATAGAGCTCTGACATTATCTAACATTTGTCCTCTGACGCTATACTTTTCGAGTGTCTTCCAGAGTTTAGCATGGATTACTCTGTCAAAAGCCTTCTCCTGGTCTATAAATGACGATTTTAGATTATTTGTTGTGTTCGATTGTTTTCTCGCATATCTGTCTTAATGTGAATTGTGCATCCTCTTCCCTTTCGGAATCCAAACTGAACTTTGCTCAGATTTCTGTCTACATTAGGTCTTATCCGCTGTTCTAATATCTTTACACATATTTTCCCTGCGAGCCTTAATAAAGAGATGCCTCTGTTCGTTGTGCAGTCCCATTTGTTGCCTTTATTTTTCCTTAATGGGACCACTATGGATTTCTGCCGGTCTTCTGGGCATTTCCTTTGCTCCCAGGCTCTATTGAAAATTCGCCACAGCCACAGTACGCCGGTGTTTCCACGAGCTCTTATGCCTTCCACTGTGATGTCATTTGGTCCTGGAGCTTTGCTCTTGGGGCTCGTTTTGAATGCCTTTTCGATTTCACTGAGTATGGGTGGTTCAGTATGCTCTCCATATGACGTTTGGAATTCTTTTTGTTGTCCGTGGCAAGCGTCTGGGTTAAGTAGCTCTTGGAAATAATTTTCCCTTCTTTTCTTTATGGCATGCTTGCTGAGAATGGCATTACCTTCTTTATCGTTTATAATGCATGTCGGGTTGTTATAGTCCTCTTCGGTCTTTGACTTCTGCCATTTCTTGAATATCTTCTTTTTCATTTTAATGGCTTGTTTGGTTTCATTATTCTACCAGTGTGCCAGTTCCAAAAACGAAAAACAAGAAAAGAATCCTATTGCAGACAGGGACCAAGCTTACAGCATACACTGTTACTAATACATGTAGTAATGAAAATGAATGGAATCAGTTGGTTTTTTGTTTGGGATTTTTTTTTGTTGGGGGGGGTTAAAGGGGGATGTTCTGTTTGGTTGTTGTTGTTGTTGTTGTTGTTGTTGTTGTTGTTGTTGTTGTTGTTGTTGTTGTTGTTGTTGTTGTTGTTGTTGTTGTTGTTTTATTGGGGTGGAGGGGGGCTCTCTAGATTACTTACGTCGATTTACCAATAATTGCCCCTTTCTTTTCCAGCAACAGTTTTTCTCTCCTTATCTTTGTCTTCCTTTTTCTTGTGCATTATATCTTTTATTCTTAGCCTTACAGGGATGATTAGACATAATTTGATATGCACAAGTAAAAATAATAGTTGCATATATCATACAGCACATAGCCATGCTCCACAGAGTCTATAGCACGCCCTGTGCGCCTGACAACTCTTCGTAATCGAATAGTTACCACGGTTAGGGAAAGAAACATACCCACACAGACTAACACGCACAGAGAGAGAGAGAGAGAGAGAGAGAGAGAGAGAGAGAGAGAGAG
>NW_004797442.1:19836-21416 GCF_000002075.1 Aplysia californica
AGATAGATAGATAGATAGATAGATAGATAGATAGATAGATAGATAGATAGATAGACTGTAGAACTAGCGCCCAATGCCTACTTTTCTTTCAATCATGTCATTCCCATTACAAGTCTTGCCCCCTAACGTGGAGATAATACGACGATAGGGTTCCAAGCATAGGTCACACTAAATCATTGACTGGATTTGCATCAACACCTAAGTGTGCACAGTCAGTTTTAAATCCCTCCATCATCTGCACACACCATGCAATGTGTACACATTAACTTCTAAGGTTTACTGTGGGTCATCCAGGTGCAACTCACCATAATGGACGTTCTTTTGCTTTATTTGGTTTAGTTTGATATCTTCTCTGTCTGTTTTCAACGGGATTTTGTTAATGGTTGGACAACTGTTATAGTCGAGCATGTCTGCCCGAATGCCAGGAATAAAAAAAACGTGTTTTCTGTACATTTTAGAGATCTGACTAGGGGATTTATTATAAGCCTGCAGTTGCCGGAATCCCGTTATACCCGTGACCGTTATAAGAGGGGCCCACAGTATGTTTCAGAAACTGATATACTGACGTACAAGATAATATTCAAGTTCACCATCGTGGAGAGAATAAATCGGTTTAACTTTTTAAAGGAAAGGGAACAACTTGTATCGTGGAAAGGCTCAGAAACGTGTAAGCAGAAAAACAGAATGAAATGCGCTAAAAAAAAAAAATTTAAAAAGAATGAAAGCAAATAAATTCTAACTCTCTTTCAGATAAGCGCGTTGACTTTTAGTCTTCTAGTCAAAGTGACGCTTAATCGCTTGTAAGATATTTAAGCTCCAATCGACACAATAATTTAGAACTTGAGGAGATGAAGTGTCTCTGTCATGCCTGTCAGGGCTAGCTTTGACAGTGGGATACAAGTACATTCGAGTAGATGAACATCTCTTTCAATGTTTTTTAGATGATTTGAGATAATAGTGTTTTTATGTACTTAAAACTGTGGATTACTCAAAACCTCTATCCCTTTCAGCAGTTTGCATAAACAGAAGGACTAGACCTGAGAAAACGATCATCGTTGCGGGTGCCCTGTAGTTCAGTTGGTATCATGCTGAACTACAGAGCGGACGGTCCTAGTTCGAATCACCGACTGATGATGTTTAAGATTTTTCAGTCGTGTAGACTTAACTAAATATTTGACAAGTTGATTCATCGAAGTGGGTGGTTGGCGGGGGCTCTGCTGTGGTTTGCTCCTTCTTTCCTATCAAACATCCATCGTCCTTACCTCCCCTCCTTCTTTTTTGTGTTTGTTACTCTCTTGTAACACCTCTAATCTTCTGGCGCTCATATGACCTTATGCAGTTGCGAGTGCCGTAAAACTCTTACTAAAACTACTAAATGATTCATCGAAGATGTTATAGAAATCACTCTCGCATTCCAATGTTCAAAGCGCAATGTGCTGCCTCATCTTGTGCGATCTGAAAAGATTAAGTTTGTACAACTACTTTGCCTACACATTGAATACAATGTGACAAAGATTGCTCAAAGTGATAGCATCGTTCGAAAAGTAAATCAGACACTCTGCATCGCTTGGTTTGTGCTT
>NW_004797442.1:21516-23542 GCF_000002075.1 Aplysia californica
TGTGTGTGTGTGTGTGTGTGTGTAAGTGTGTGTGGTTGAAGTTTGTTTTGTTTTTTTGTTTTGGGGGGGGTGTTGTCGATGTTTGTTTGGAGGGGGACTTTTTTTGTTATAGAGGCCGCGCAGGTCTATAGAGGTAAGTCAGCCCACATTTGAAACGTTTTTCTTGTCACAGAAAGAAAGTTTTATTGTCTTGTCCTTTTTGGCAGCAATTTGGCGAGGAACAAATACACAGACAAATCAAAACTGATCCAAAATTAATTTTGATATCTGCAAAAATGTTCAATCTGAATGTAAATAGTTTTGTACTTGTATACAACAAAAGAAAATGAAAAAATGAGAAATTTTCAAACCCCGGGAAAAAGACATTTTAAAATTAGAGAGTTGTTAATTACTAAAATAGCGCAACAAATTTTTGAACGATCTATGAGATGATGTTTTTTTGTTTTGAAAAAAAATATAATGGACAATAACGTAGAGGGGGAGTGACCAAGTGGGTTTAGAGATGAAAGGGTGTGGGAAGGCGGGGGCGAAGCAAGGAAGAATAGAGCGCCGGACAGTTCAGCTTTATGTCTGTCAGTCTGTCAGTCTGTGTGCATAAGTGTAAGTGTATATTTTTCGTGTGTCAATGTTCGTTCCAGGAATTTCTATCCCTGTAGTATACAACGAGGTCGAATTGCTCAGTATGAAATCAATAACGTTTAACATTGTCATTTCTATCATTCTCGCCTTTTCTCCAAATCTCACAAACAAACGCGCACGCGTGGGCGCATGCACTCACACACACACACACACACACACACACACACACACACACACACAAATGCACACCCACATAAGTAAACGCAGCTGCACTACAGAGAATATTGTCATGAATATTCATTGAAAGCAATCACATGCAACATTCGTTTACCCATTGGACGTAGGGCGGCCTTGCGAACTCACCTATAAAAAAAGACCTCAATGTGTTCATTTTTTATGTGATCATGTTTGTCTGCCATATCCAGTTTTAAGAATGTTCTCTATATACCTGTCTCTTCAACACTCATCACTTCAGACTTCTCCCATCGGCGTCGGTGGTGTTGCGGTTAGGCGCTTCGCTCTCTCACGCCTTAGTCCCGAGTTCGGCCCCAGAGTGGGGACAAAATTTCATCGAGTATCTCGGTCTTTCTGCTGAGATGCATCCCTGTTTGTCTGAAGCCCGTATCGTAATTATAATCTAAATTGTGTCGATTGGTGAGTAAAGATAGCTACAATTTTTTTAAAACGCCGCACGCTAAAGAGCAATAAGTTGCGGACTTGATTAGTCAGGCAGAAATTCGTATTCGAATCCAAGAGAGGTCAACGTACTTTTCTTTCCTTTCTTTCTGTTATTTCCTTTGAGCCAAGTGTCTGGACAGGGAAGCAAAAATTTCGCTTTTTAAACGACCCAGACTCGGAGTGACACGGCGTATAAACCTTTAAAACAACATCGACTACTACTACTACTACTACTACTACTACTACTACTACTACTACTACTACTACTACTACTACTACTACTACTACTACTACTGTGACTACTACTACTACTTAGTCTTTCTGAAGCCTTTCTACTGTCATTCCTGGGCTCCTTATTAATGCTGTCTTTCAGCCACACCCCTAATCTGGAAGCAAAGATCTACACCTAGCCTTCTCGGACAAGAGAGAAAAATCTCACAGGTCCCGTGTGTAAGTTGCGCACGTTTAAGATCCCTTGGTGGTCCAAATCGGTATGAGTAGGTTTCGGCCGCCACCTAGCCAAATTCAAAATTTCCTACCAACTGAAAATGTTTAATGAGGCCCGCGCGCTCATATGACGTAATGAAGTTGCGAGCGCCGTTAAACACTTACCAAAAAAAAACCGACTACTACTTAGTAGTTCTACTACCACTACTACTGCTACTATTTCTACACCTGCTACTACTACTACTACTACTACTACTACTACTACTACTACTACTACTACTACTACTACTACTACTACTACTACTACTACTACTACTACTTC
>NW_004797442.1:25169-27127 GCF_000002075.1 Aplysia californica
TATCTTTCTCTCTCAATTTTTACGATCGTCTGATTCCTCCACGTTGCCACAAACATACATAATAATAATATACATAATGTGCGTCTGTGCCTGGCAGTGTGTTGAAATCAAGCGCCCGTCAGAATTGACTGACCGAGTTTTGGAAAACCACTCTCCAAGATGTTATAGTCTGTCGAAAGATGGAAGGGTGAAGGAGACCACAACACATTACACGACATTTGCAGAAGTAGATACATGCACTAATACCCCAAATCTCGTTTGTCATGTCGTAATCTTCTTGACACTGACGTTTCGTAATAGCGGATGCCCATTGGTTATTAATATGATCAAATCGGATCAGGTCCAGTGGATTAATGGTAGCACCAGTGAGTGCACACCATAACAAACTGACCTCTGCCCTACTTTATCCAGTTTGACCCGGAAGCCCTCAGGGACCTATCACATTCCACGAGCAAACAAAAGATCTCACTGCACAGTGTGAAGAAGCCTTTTGATTTGATGTTTTCATCCCACATATCAAATCGGGGACCTAGAAAAGCAAATCTTTTTATATGTTTGATTTTAGAGATGTTGGTCAAATCACACCACAATAATAGATTTTGCCCCTCTGTGAAGAGAAATCTAGCTACCCCCGAAGACATCAAATCTGTCAGATGCAGTAAATTGACAATGTGCACTGCGTATAATGTTCTCCTTTGTACAGAATCTTTATTCATCTTCTCGTAATTTCGGATAATTGCCCCTGGCAATAAGGATGGTGACGGGCTGTATAGTATCTTTTTTGTCCCCATCGGCATGCTTTTGATCATTCAGGGGGCGGGCTACTTCGACTCTGTCTGTTAAGGCAACCCGCTTTGACTGACACACAGCGCCAACGCGGAAAGACAGAGATACATGACACAATATCGACTTCTCCGCATGGGAATGGAATTCGAGTTTTTGCGTCTAAAGCCCGTCACCATTCGTCCGTTAGATATACTGGAAATATAAACGATTTCCTGTTTTGTTGTCGTTGTCAGTATGTTAGTGTTTTAGCGCTGGGAAATTCCCTGAAAGTTAAGATTGTTTCAGAGTGCTAACAAGTCTCCTGAGGTGATGATATTTAAAAATTTTAAGGCCCATAGAGCGAGCTGTCGAGCAAAAGAATTTGCTCCATACTCCATACAAAAGCAATTTTTTATCACTATCATTATTATTGTAATCCATCAGTACAAATGAGATATACTGTCATGTCTCATAATCCAGATGTTCGCGTAACGCCGGATATTGCAGAAACCTGTGTAAGAAAAGGACAAATTTGAATGTTTCCAAATCAGAAATGTCCGGTTTGTGTTCATAGAGCGTTATACAAGTAGTTCACCTACAGCAAAACCACCTCGCCAAATCAGTTATCTCAGTGAGACGCCTTATGGAAATTGAAAGTCACCCTGTGCTCATCCTTCCATGTTAGAATTCACTGACCCGCAAGTAAACGGCTCCAACTTCCTAGCCTTATCAGACGTGCAGGCTAATCGCTCATGGAAATCGAAAGTCGCCCATTCGACGGTAGAATTCATTGACCCGCTAGCCAACGACTCAAAAATCGAATGTCGTCAGTGCTGGCAAAGTAAGATGCTTCGTGTGTGCACCCGTTACGAAACATGACTTTTTCAGGATTGGTTAAGGGCGAGCAGATTGGCCGCTACACGCGAGATAGTGCTCGTGTGTCTGGGGTCACCAAATGTCCGTGGCTACCCGGTGTGACCATTTGGCCCACATACAGATTGGGGAGTGACCAGCTGCCTCGTGGGAAACACGCTCGCTTTCTCGGAGATTCCTTGTGGGAGGTGTCGGCAACAGGCAAGGTCAGAATCGATGCACACAGAGAGAGAGAGAGAGAGAGAGAGAGAGAGAGAGAGAGAGAGAGAGAGTAGGGGTGGTGGATATAAACTGGTGAACGAATATACATATAAAGTGAA
>NW_004797442.1:29230-30391 GCF_000002075.1 Aplysia californica
CACACACACACACGCTCATTTTCTTAAATCTTTTATAATTCGCTGTTTCACTTTCTTTAGCAAGTCATTTGAAAAAGACCGCGGCATAGTTGTAGCACTCTTTCACCGGATTTTTTTTAATTCACAAAAAACTTTGTCTTTTTAACTTAACTTGATCCAATATTGGGACTCCAGAGGACGTAATTGATCAGCGCAAATGCAAGGCACTTGATTAATATGACCAAGCAGTAAGCATCTCATATCATGAGTTCTGAAAGATAAAATCTGTAACCAAATCTGTATTGGTTAGGGTCAGACTCTTCGCCCTATCCGCAAATGATATAAGGTGAGGCCCATGTTTGTTGGATTTCTGTTCCTTTCTGTTGGAATGTATTGCCTCATACGGCCTATGTTGGCCCTGAATGACAGGGTCAAAACAGATATCACACGAGTTTTTTTGTAGAGTTTTTACGCGTTCGCAACTGCATAAGGTTAAAAGAGCGCCAAGTCCATACTTGGAATCAGGCTTACTTTGCTATCTTCTCTAGCTTCAACAGCACAATGTCTGCTTCGACTATCAAGGCCACCGGGAGATAGCAGGTCACAAGAATGACATACAAAAGTAGTAGAGGAAGAAAGACGATAGTAAGGATTTTGGAAAGAAAAAGAAGCAGTTCCCCGTTGCAGCCCAGACACAGTTACGAGCATGACATTGATGAATCAGTCTATTTACAATTTATTGTGCATAAGAACATGTTAATGTCCCCCCTTTGGGAATGGCCTAAAGACACTTCAGTCAGTAGCACTGCCCTGTGGAATAATATCACATGAGTGATCTAGATAGAGTCGGCAGGAGCACAAAAACACTAAAATATATACAAAATACGAAAACGTTCCTGTACGGTGATACTTCAATAAGGGGCTCTTTACAAAAGACTATGCATAAAGAAATTGGTACCTTACTTAAGTGGCATTCAGAGCGTGCGTGTGTCCTTTAGAATAGGCGTCTGTCGACTACTTGATTGATAAGGAAATCAACGACGCCGTATCGGGAAGACATTTCACCTTTCCCATCCATCTACCCTTTTCTCTATTTCTCTCTCTAGATATCCATCTCTCTCTCTCTCTCTCTCTCTCTCTCTGGCTCTCTCTCTCTCTCTCTCCCTCTCTCTCTATCTCTCT
>NW_004797442.1:31559-36437 GCF_000002075.1 Aplysia californica
TCTTCTTCTTCTTCTTCTTCTTCTTCTTCTTCTTCTTCTTCTTCTTCTTCTTCATTATCATCATCATCATCATCATCATCAACATCATCCTCATTGTATAAAGAAAGTATTAAAACAGTTTAGACCTTGTTGTGTTTCCAGAAAATATATATTATACACAGTTCAACGTTTCGCCCTCCACGGGCTTCCTCAGGAACATTCACAAAAATAACTGGCAAGAATCTAGATATACACAGGCTATAAAAACTAAAGAGCGTACATACATGTCTGAACATTTAATGGAGCGGTGAGTAGAACAGCATCATCATCATCATCATCATCATCATCATCATCATCATCATCATCATCATCATCATCATCATCATCATCAGCATCATCAGCATCATCGGGAATCGAAGTCGGGTCTTCTGCGAGTGAAGACGAAGTGCCTAACCACCACACCACTACATCATCATCATCACGATAACTATTCTATAATTGTCATCAGCAGCACCATCATTGGGGGGGGGGGGTGAGACAAATACAAGGGTTGTTTACAGTATGATTTTTTAAAATGCAAGATTATCTGACGTTTTGTCATCAAGGAAATCTTGTCGAACAAAGTAAAAGAGAAAAAAAGGAAGGGCAATCTGGCTCTTTATTAAGTTATACAGTGTTCCAGCTCTACTCCAAGTCATACCCAAGTTCTTACTTTTATCCCCCCCCCCCTTCCTCCTCCTCCGCCTCCTAAATGGTCTGTAGCATGGGGCGTAAAAACACCTACATTTAAGAAACCCATATTCTTACTCCTATCCTTTTGCTGTATTTCCTATTTTCTACTCGCCCTTCAAGTCTGAATTTTGTTTGGAAAGTAGGCTTCTTTCTACATCCCCGTCCACACAATTCAGATCATTTATGGAACGGGCTTTGACCCCGCCTTTTAGAACCAACCTGGGCAAAGGACGGAAACAGCGCCACAGAAGAAAAACTGAGGTACTCGAGAAAAATTCTCGCCTCTCGGGAATCGAAGTCGGGTCTTCTGCGAGTGAAGGCGAAGTGCCTAACCACCACACCACGGACACCTGTACCGAGTCTGACTCAACGTCCAATCTTCCTCTCCCTGCAATTTCCTCGTTTTCCTGTTTATTCTTTAAATTCATGTCTTCCTCAATGCGAGTGTATAGTTGGGTAAATGATTATTCATCTGTCTGTCTGCCTGTACATGTATAAATATATTATTGTCGAGATGCCCGATCGGGTCTCTTGCTTAATCCAGAGAGAAACCATTTTTTTCTATCCTCCCCAGGAAAAACAAAACAGCCAACAACAAAAGGATTCTAATCTATTTTCAACGCCTTCTCGGAAGACTAAACTAAGAAAATGGAAGAGAAAAAATAGGCGCGTAGCAGTGAGACATGTCATGTTCGAAACTTTCAGGGGGTCTAAAATGTGAGTCAGGTGGCTTTATTTCTTGGCAGGTTTCTTGTGGCACGCATAGATAGATAGATAGATAGATAGATAGATAGATAGATAGATAGATAGATAGATAGAGAGACGGAGAGAGAGAGGGCAGTATAGATCTGACTTTTTTCCGATGTTCCACGGTATCCATTTCAATTTAAATAATCCTGGACTCCTGAAGTTTCGATTCAGAGGTTGACGAACAACAATTTGTGAAGATCTTATCCATGCAGGTAAAGACAAGAGTCAAGAATACAAAACCAATATTTTAAGTCCTACCTCAAAGTTCAGTAACATCTGTTTGCTACGAACATAACACTGGGAATAAATGGACTCAAAATAGTATAATATAACGATCTTGCCGTATCACCAGTATGGCCTTTTGGAGGAGAGTCGCACTAATGGCTGAGATTGCTTCATTAGGCAGGTCACAGGATGCATCCGATTGGTTTTGATGCAAGGGTGAAAGAGTTGGTGGGTTGGAGGGGGGGGGGTTGGGTGAACGTAGAGATAGAGGGGTTAAAAGAGGCAGGGAGGGCGGCTGGTGAACTCAGATTGACAATGAGTGTCAAGCGAGTTGGGTGCCACAGCCTTTGGGTGTGTGGTCCATGCAGGCGCGTTCACCCCATGTACAGCCAAGGACACTATTCCACGAAGCCGATTACTGGTCACTTTGTAAAATCTCATAAGGAAAAAAACTTTTTTTTTAAAAGGTTACCATTTCCTGTTCTAGTAAGGAACGTTTGTTTTTTGATAGATTTTTTAAAATTGTGCTTTTATTGTTTGGGCTTTTGTTTTTGCTGTAGTTTTGTTTGATTTGTTGTTTGTTTGTTGTTGTTTTTTCAAGGGAGGGGGTCTGTGTGTGGGGGGGGGGGGGGTTTGGGGGGGGGGCTGGCTGTTAATTGGGGGGGGTTACCTGTCTTTGTATTTTTGGTTTTTTGGTTTTGTTTTTATTTTTGTATTGTTTGTATTCCAAGCATCGCCAAAGGACAGAGTTGATATAAATAGCCCATGTCCTACACAGTGGTGTGCAACTGTTAAGATAATACTTTTGTGCAGAAATCTCTCTGATGCAGGGGTGTATTTACTTTTCTCTTGTCCAACTTTCCTTATGTGTCTCCAATCTCTTTTTCGTGTCTGTCTGACTCCAGGGCGTCTGGTAGAGGAGACAAAGACACTGTCAAAAGCACAAAGATGCCCCGAAGAAAACATCTGTATGTACTTAGCAGGGTGTAACACAAAAAAGAAGAGCGGTATTGTCCTAAATACGGGTGATAAGAATTGCATTTAAAACCCTTAGTTTTGAATGTTATTCTATTCTATTCCATTTTTTAAATGCATTATTAGATTCGTTTCACTTTGGAACCACGGCCTTTCTTTCTAGGATAACGTACAAGTATGTAAGTTGTTCGCTATTTTGCTCAATTTAGCATTAAATTTAATTAAATTCAGTTTACAAGTACTTGTTGAACTCAAATTGTTAAAATTTACGTTTCTTTAATTTTGGCCCGAATGACGTCACATAAAAGTGGCTACCCTCTTGGAAGTCTGTCAGAGGTAAAGAGCAGTGATTGAATTTCTTGTTTTAGAAGGGGAATCCACCGATAACATCCAAAAGAGACTTCAAAATGTTTACCAGGACCAAGCTTTAGATTTTGGCACTGTATATAAGTGAGTCAGACGTTTGAGCAATGGACCGGAAGAAGAGGAAGAGGTGTCCATACGCTTGTCAGACAAGCATCATCCCGAAGAGTCACCCGGAAAAAATCATGTCAATTGTGTTTTGGGACGTTCACAGTGTGCTTCTCACATATTTTTTTTTACCACGAGGAACAACTGTCAAATATGAACCCTACATTGAAACACTGAAACGACTGAAAGCGAGAATTCGACCAGTCAGACCAAATTTGACAATGGAAAGAGTGGTTGTTTTTTCTTTTCACACTGACAATGCCCGCCTGCATTCGAGTATCAGGACAAGGGAGACAATCACCCTGTTTATGTGGAAAACACTGCCACACCTAACTGATAATCCTGATTTGGCTCCTTTAGACTTCCACCTTTCTAGTCCTAAAAAAAAGCCATCAAGAGGTCAAAACTATGAAAACGATGGAGAAATCAAGACAGCTGCACCACTAAGACCAACCTGCTCAGTTTTACGTAGCTGGCATATCGTGGACTTAGTAAAAGGTGGATAGTGGCTATTGAACGAAATGGAGACTATGTTGAGAAATAAAAATCTGATCCTCAGATGCTCCTCTTCTACTTGAGGTATGTTAGTTGCAAGTGTATTCTTTTTTCTTTACGTTATAAACGAACTTGCATTACTTTTTTACTCACCCGCGTATTGACGGGATTGTGGCCTTTGGCGTTGATAAAGCTATATGACTGGTGCCAAGAACAGAACTACTGCCTGCAGATAAGAGTTTACCGATTCTAAAAGGTATGTCTACACTCTATACTGTTCCGAATCAATAAGAGGTCGTCAGCTACAGGCGTGAAAACAATTTAGCGCTGCTTACGTGACGATAAAAATACACTATTTCAAAGTAGAACAGCTAGCTCAAACTGATTATGTCTAGAGACAGATTTTTTTAAACTTTAGCTTGTGGGCAAATGTCGCTAATGAACTGTGTATCTGTCGGGAAGTGGAGAAAACGTGGGTGGTTGGAGGAAGCCACTAGTAGGTGCTACTTCTCTTCTTTCCCTCAGTTGTTTATGTCTGACAATGTAGCCTTTCCCCTGCACTAAATAACTAATTAAGATTGCCATGGATAGACAATATAAAAACAACGGCAGCTCGTGACCGTGAAGGATGGAGTGTCACTACACGTCAGCCTCTGAGTCAGAGATGTCACCTCCAGGTCCCGGTAAATGCTCTCTAGTGTGCCGATGTGTTTCTCTTAACTCACACCCAAAAAAACAAATTATACTTGGCATATGCGCTCGTATCCAAGAACATAAGTCCTTGTATTGGTTGATGAGGAACGTGAATACAGTTACCCTGACCCGCGATCTCGATAATGTATTATAAGAAGGGAAAAACTTTACTGGGGATAACACAACGGCTAGTCTAGACACCCGCTTCAGTTGTAGATGATGGGCTTTTGTGTCACTGCAGGCAGACTCAGGCTTAGAAAAAATTATTCGCACGCACTTCCCTCCTAACAAAATGTGCCCGTTTATCCGAAAAGCCTGATCTGCATAATCGAATTGAATATGAAAACAAGACTTGTCGTAGCTCACTTAATGGAATGAAATCAGTCAGAAATTCAGTATTTGAAGACGACACAGCCCAGCTCTCCACCTCACGCCTTCCTCATCTTTTTTTTTCCTCTTTTTGTTTACGTTTTTGTTCTTGTTGCTCTTGTTGTTCAGGTTGTAGTTCTTCTTCTTCTTCTTCTTCTTCTTCTTCTTCTTCTTCTTCTTCTTCTTCTT
>NW_004797442.1:39724-42224 GCF_000002075.1 Aplysia californica
GATACCAACGGCGACATTATCCTTGTGGTAAAAGATTTTGTTAACCCGCCATTCCGAAATTACTTGACCTAGCGTCCACATCTGGGATCTCCACTCACCGTTCAGCCAGATTTTGGACGTAAAGCGAGAAAGACGCTTATAAATTGTTTTGAGAATGGGACGGGGGATCGCGTTTTACCTTTACCGACTTTTGTGAAGGTAGCTGTCTCAACCGATATTATCTTCGTGATCTCTTGTGCGGAGAATTTCCTCGCTCTTCACTTCACCCAGTTAGCTCGAAAGGGTAAAAGTTAATTTCAACCCCCCCCCCCACCCACCCCACCCTTTCTTTAGATAATCTAAAAAATGTCGCTTTCACATGACGTTACAGCGTCGCAAATGCAGGCCCTCAGAAAGTGGAGACCCAGGTCAAGTTAAATGGAAAGTTAACGTTGACTTTTAATCCCGGAAGAAGATAAACGTTATATTGGAGGCCACGCCCTTTCAACAGTGATACGCATTGCATTGGTTTAACAGCCTTCACGGCACTCAGGTTATTTTGAAAGTCCGGATATCAGATTTGAAGTCTGTTTCAAATACGATAGAGCCAACGACTTAAACACTGTAAAACAACCGAAGTTCAAGAATGTCCCAAATGGAGTTTTACTCCGGGTCTGGATGCTAGTTCAGTGCGATACAAACAGAGCTAACTGAGTTTAAGAAATCTTATTTGAAAAGGATATCATTTTCCCTCCGTGCTGAATGCATAAACATAAGTGATGAGATTGAATGGAACAAGACGAGTGAATTGTACAACACAAAAAAGTGTACATCAGATCTAAGTAAAAACTGTTGTGGTCAAGACTTGGGGAAGAGCTCAGACCATAGAATTGTATTATCATCATTCACGTATACGTCACAGATCAACTTTAATGAGAAACGGTGTCCACCAGACGACAGGAAACCGTCAGGACAGTTCTTCCTGTAATGTTTTCTTTGACCAGATCGATATCTGGCACTGTGCGGCCCGTACATTCCACATCATGACTTACTAAACGCGTCGATTTATCCGCCCATACAAAGTACAACAGACGTACAGAATTACATAAGAGCGCGTTACCCTGATAGCCATCAGTCATTGTATAGCTTGCATGCCCATTTCAATACTATGAGGTTATTTAAAAAGCAGGACCTCTGATTTCAACGTCTATCCCCGATAGGATCGAGCCAAATGGAGGGAGAGCCTTAAAACCCCTCAAAACTATCCAGGTCAGAGCGCCCTGCTGGAGAATCGAACCAGGGTCATCCGCTCCGTAGTTCAGCATCGTACGAACTATGCTAACTGTGCACCCTTACCCTGCTAGGTTATCACACTAGCAGAGCAGCAGCAAAAATAAGAAAAGAATTCGGGAAGAAAACGACCTTAATAATGGAATATTATGGTTATATTTCTCAAGAACGAAAAAAATGACTAAGCGCATTTTAGAGCGACGGGGAGTTTTGGAGATAAGGACAACATTCTTCAAACATGATATACTTCTAAAACGTTATGAGAATCGGATGAGGTGAATAAACTAAAGAAGAAACGTTTCTTTAAAGAATGGGCATCGGCACAACAATACATAAACGGGTGCAACCAAAATAGATTCGCCTTGCTCTTTGGTAAAGAAGCGTTTTAGAAGAAGATGAATGGTCTATTTGCAATCACTGGAAGACAGAGGAGAAAGGAAAGTTGTATAGAAACATAGCTTACAGTGAAGCTATTTTTTAGAACATCATCTCATTGAAGCTAAGAAAGACGATTTATTGAACGAACAGAGAAAGGTGTAATATGTTTAAGTCATTGTTTACATCCATAAGCGTCAATGTTGATGTTAAGAGAAGAGTGACTAATTACAATCAAAATCTTCATGAGTTTTCATGCATTATTATTTACCGAATCAATTTAAGAAAGGTGCTTTTTAACTTACCTTTCGTTGCTCAAGAGTAACTTTGCTTTTCCTGCTTCCAGACACCCCTGTAGCACAAACAGTATCCCTATCTTCAAACACGACAGCAGATACCAGAGAATAATGTAACAGCGCAGAGTGAGTTTATCCTCGTGGATCCCGCCGTTTTCTTTCTCAACCAGTGTAAGGTTTGTTTTGCTTTTTTCCTCCTCTTTCTTTTCTTTTCTTCCTCTTTGTTCCTGCTATCCCCAAACCCTTACTGCCCCTGCCTGCACCAACGACCGTTTTGACACTTAATGGTAACCAGAGAACCGTGTGGCCCTCAAAATGTCTCAGAAACAAATAGAGGCCTCTCGCCCAGCTAATTACAGGGCCGATGAGTTGATAAACGCAGGCGGTCTGACGGTCGTGGTGTGAGCGGGATCGAAGTTAATGTGCGAGCGGCGGGAACTGGCTCCTAGCAGCCATAGGAGAGCCTACCCCAGTCAGCGGAGGGCACGAAGCAAAACGTTAGCGACTGATCGAAAGAAAAAAAAACTCAGAGCTCGCCACAATATCGCTGGGTCGTAGTT
>NW_004797442.1:51151-55468 GCF_000002075.1 Aplysia californica
TGGTAAATTTGAACGGCTAGTCTCTTAAATAGCTTCACACAGTTGAAAGAGGCAAACCATAATATCTTTAAACAGATATACGTCCGAGATATAGTTGCATTAGCTCAAGACTCGAGATAACGCTAACCTGCAATATGGATAACCAAATTACTCACCGTTTAGCATTGCAGATCCGAATGTCTTGTCTGACTCAAGAGACATAATTGCAGTCCCCTTGTTACATATCGTGTATTTATAATATTTAGCAAGACGACTCTCTGGATTCTGCGAATGGAAATTGTGGCATTCAGAGATGTGATCTTCTCAAATCGTGGTGCACGTACTGTCTCGTGAGCTGTGCATCCTATTTAACGTTCCTTGGCCGTCCTCTGGGGGGAGTATGGACAATCCAGTTCGTGTGTTTATTCACTGCCATACGAAAACTTAGATTTGCATCCTTAGCATTACTTTTTTTGAATTTTCAAACAGTTTTCACGATTTTCTACTGGCATGAACTAAAGGAGACCTACATCAGCATGGTCACCCTCAAACCAACTACTGGGCAAAGGAAAATAATAAACCACTCAGTCTAGAACTAACGAGCCGAAACTCACAAAGTTCCCAGCGTTTGGAAGAGAGAGAGCCTAGAGAACGTGTTTCTATTAATTTTGTTAGCGAACAACACAGTGTTACCAATGTGTTATTGGACATTGCGCAGTATAGATCTAGGAATATCAAGAATATACTCAAATGCACACATCCACATCAACACACAAAAAATAAATACACACACACACACACACACACACACACACACACACACACACACACACACACACACACACACACAAATAAATAGATAAACAATAACCAATATACGCAAATACCACAAAGACACCACTACGCACATTTGAAAACTGATACAAACCTTATCACTGGCACAAGCAGACGCACATACGCATTCACACATGCACGCACACTTACAAAAACAAGGATGAAAAAAAGAAGCGAGGGGGGACAATTATATATTATATATTTATATTATATATTTATATAAATATATATATATATATATATATATATATATATATATATATATATATATGTGTGTATGTATATATATATATATATGCATTATACCATTGGTATATCGAAGATGACCGCGGTCATTCTTCTGAATATCAGAAATACCAGAGTCAGCAATCCCAGGGGAACGACTAACCGCCCTTTTTCATCAATATTGATGCCATTTTTCCGTACAATGAAAAAAGAAACTCATATAATATTTATTTTACGGCTTGCCCATGCACAAAATGTCTACTTTGCTCAGAAGCGCCGGCGATAAACAATAATTAATGACAAAAAGGTGTTAATTATATTCTTTAACTTCGCATTGGATTAGTGTCACTAAAAGATAACTCTCTTGGCATTGGAGCTTTTCGGGCGTGCTCATAGCAATATAAGAAACATATTATTGGTGATGATTTAGTAGCCTTGTGCCGTGACTTGTCTCAATAACCGTTACATTTCGTCCTAACATATTTATGACAGTATCAACATTATGGAGAAAACACAAAGGAGTTAGCCCTTCTGAGCCAAAACCAGCCTTTTGAAGACAAGGAAAACACAGAGAAGAAGACCAAGAGAAGACAACTGGCGAAGACATGTCCGATGCTTAAGGCCACGCTGACTACAGTTGTTGGTAGGATTGGTTTGCTTGTCGTGGTATCAGTTCTGGTAGATGCAGGTATACCGTTTCCTCAGTCGATACAAAATAGACTACTGGGCTCATGACTTTGGCTAGAAACCACATCGGAGTTTTCTTGGTCTTGGGTTTCTTAAAAATATATAATGGCTGTCTATGCCACCAACTTTGCTTGTTCCTTTCACACTTAGGCGTTAAATCGTTAATTAAATTTCTTGAATACTTTTCGTGAGGTAAACGTGGCGTCTAACAAATACCGAACCCTGCAATAAAGGGAAATACCATATTGATATGTCAGGGTGATACTTTCAGAAGAACTGTTGTCGAGATAACATTTTTAAAAGACAAACCAAAACTGCTAAACACAATTGAAAGGGAAACTGAAATTTAAAAAAAGAGGTGAAAAATCTCCACGACAAAATAATTTTTTTTTAAAACATTCAAATTCCTTATGCAAAAACCTAACTGCTACACTATAGACGTAGGAAACAAGAAACTCGTCAAGATACTGTCAAAGATCAAATCCTTCAAAGTCTATGGAGATGGATTGGTCAAAGTGCAAGTCTACATCTATTGACACGAAGCAAGCTTTGACCTGGAACCCACAAGGGGAAAATAGATAAGGAGATCGAAGAATACCCAATGCCCTGATCTGGATACACAGGGAAAGGGGACCGGACATTCTCGGAGACAGCTGGGAGAGACTGGCCCGGGACAGCATCATGATGACTTTAGAGAGTTAAAAGGTGGCTATGGGGGATCAAGGGTGGAAGTAGGTAAGGTCACAGATCCATTGGAGGCCTACAGTACTGACAGCTCCTTCCGTCCTATAGGTAGATGAATACTAGTTGGAAGGCCGACTCAGTTTGGGTCATAGATTTGAGTACTGATATCTTAGACCGTGGACAGTGTCGTGGCTGCCGCTCTTTGCTCTCTATAAAAACTTCGGGGCAAAGCACGCCCACCCTTGGCGCCCAAATAAAAAGCAAAATCAAAACCGGGTGCCGATAGCAGACGAACCTGGTTTGAATCCTCAAGAGAACTGTTTTTATATAAGTGCTCTTGGTGTTTTTCAAGCCTCTTCACTTATTTGATTGTATAGGGAAAAGGACATTGAATTCTGGGGTTCCCCTTGGTTAATGACTGTTCGGTGTGCTTTAAACCCACAGTACCGTAGACTTCGTTTAACGAGCAATTCCTGTTACTATAAAGGGATTTTAAATCCCTGTTTACCCCTCATTATTCTAAGTATTATAACGTCCCATAATATGGAGAAATTCTTCTCTGGGCCCTTGAAATTTGTATTGTCAGTGTTTGACTGACTGTATCATACCATGTTATGCATATCCTGAGGGAAATAATCTTTATTTCTTCTACCTTGCTTTAAGAGTCGTTGTAGATTTTAAACAATAACAAACTAAACTGAATCAAGAAAGAAAGGAACAAACAGCAACATCGTCCCACAGCTCGGAGCAGAGATAACAAGAAATGACAATGAAATGTAACAAAACGTGTCACCAATGACAGGGGAACATTTTACATACATGTACCAGTATTGTTTTATCTATTTGATTTCCAGCGTTATTGTGGAGCACAAAATTCACGAAACAAAAAAAAAGGGGGGGGGGGGGTTAGAAAAAAGACAACAAACAAGAAGAAAAAAAATTAAAATGAGAACACGAAAGCAAAAAAAGAAAGAATAAAAGAATAAAGTAGAGAAAAACGGGAAACGAAGAGAACAACATATGAAAATAGATGAGAAGAAAAGAATAGAGCAGAGGAAAGGAGAGAAGATGAGAAAAAATGTGTCGAAAACAAGCTCTTTCAATAGCATGTACAAAGCCAAACAGATCGTGTTAAGGAGACCAGCGAGACTGCTCTGAGAAGAGGACATAATAGGCAAATGAAAACAGACCAAATCGAATCTTTGGTAGTAATTCTGGTTCTAGGCCCAAAAAAAATGAGCAGGTCCTATACAGAAATTCTGGCCAAAAAAATATACAAAACGAAAGCACAAATGAACACCACCTCCTCATTTCGTTATCAGTCATAATAATATGCAAGTCGCAATAGTGCACACACGCGATGTACAGAAAATTATTGTAATATATTTATTCAAATTCCGTGGCAGGTTATGGGTTTTTTAAATAGTTTTCTGTGGTTGGCGCTATCGCTGGTTTCTTCTTTTTTCTATCCTTTCTCTTATTTTTGTTTGTTTGTTCATTTATCTACCTACTATTTTTGGAAGTGGTTACTTTTGCTTATCGTCCTTAAGTCTGGGTAAGTGGTATATTTTATGTGTACATTGTGTACTTAATGTGTGTGTGTGTGTGTGTGTGTTTGTGTATGAGTGTGTGTGTGTGTGTGTGTGTGTGTCTGTCTGTCTGTCTGTTTTTTCTGTGGTATATTATATGTGCATTTGTAAATGAAATCCTTCTCTTGCATTCCAGAATCTCTTCTTTACACAATAACTTAATTCGTCACACCATGTCAGAATATAAAAAACTTCCAGCCTCTTTCATTACCATTACGATGACATCAGTTACAATCCGTATTCTGTTCCACGATGGGTTTTTATTATATTACTCTGTCACAGAAGTAGACTGCCTTTTTCTGTTGGGGGGGGGGAGTTG
>NW_004797442.1:58719-60403 GCF_000002075.1 Aplysia californica
TTAACATTTTTATTTCCATTATTACTATTATTGTTCTTACATTATCACTAGTATTATTATTATCATCATTACTATAGTATTTCACCTATGTGAACATAGATAGTTTAAATGTGACATAGAATGGTGAAATGTGACGTGGGAAGGCCTAAGTGACATGCAATTTCAAATATGAACAATAGAAAGTACAAAACCGCACGTAGTTCTGTCAGACATGGAAATTGCCTTTTCAAATGTGATAAGACTGTAAAGGGTTTCAATTCAACAACTCCTTCACTTCTCCTCCTTCTCTAGAAGAAAAACTGATTTTGAATTGGATTACTGTATTAAATTATAAAAAGCAGGTTACTTGTTGATTTGCAGTAGCAATAACAGCAACAAACAAATACCAGCGCCTGAACAAAAAAATATCGTCCAAGCACATGAAATGTTGAAAAACTTGACAAACATGAAAATATATAACAACATCGACTCTTTGTTCAGCAATTCTGGCTAAGGTTACCATCCTTTCTTTGCAATACTGATTCAGGAGCTGGTGGCGAACTTTGAACAATACTTCTTCCTTTTGTGCCTTCCATTTAACACAATTACATTTTCGGAGATATTCAAAAATGGGGAGTAAGGAGGCAAATATCTCAGACCTAAAAAAATGGACTAAATTGCAGGTTGGCTGCTTGCCCATTAGCAGATGCATAATCTCTGATGAAAACTGAATCCTCTGTGGGATCTGTACTCCGTCTGTATGAATCTATCGCAGCGATCATCAGTCAATCTTCACACAGAGAGTCACAGGTATTTCAGGCCATCAACATTGTTCACAGCTAATGTTACTGTCAAAATTGTTCCCCTTCGACCCTGAACGACGTGCACTGCTTTTGTCCTTGGGGCAAGATTGTCCACGGGGTCTATTCTTTCAAAAATGTATGCCTGCGTCTTCAATGTGGACGATTTCGCCAGCTTGTACATGATACATGTGTTAAGTTGCAGTTTCGTTGTTGAGATCATTGGTGCTGTCGGAATCTCTTTCAACGTTTTAATGGTATCTAGGAATCCATTAAGAACGTTGCGGATGGGCTGTCCGGGAGGCGAAAGGGGGGGGGGGTTCAGACGAAGGCAGATTCCGAGTCTATATTGGTCATGCCAATAGTAAGTCTGGTTGCCCTTAGACAACAGCTTTCATGTCATCAGATAACTTAAATTGTCTCTTATCACTACGAGCCACTGCTACTTGACCATCTCTTTCCTCTTCTTTTTTAACAATATAGATCTAGGCAGTTGTACAGTTGAACGCTTTATGCCAAACAATTTGCACCTCTTAGTTTGGTCTCGTAAATTCGCGCTGTGTCTGTATCAGCAATTTTTAAGTTAAAATTCGGCAAATGCCTTTTCTTCATGGTTAATTTAAGAACCAATTTCATTGATGTTACATTCGAGCGGGCAAAGTCACACCTTAGAAAGAAATTGTATTCTATAATATTATGAATTTGCTATGTTTTACATTTGCTCTTACAGGGCCCGTAATAGTGTTACAAAAATACGTGTCACAAACTTCACCAAGGTTAGATTTGCTCTTGCTATGTCACATTTGAACCTGTTAGGTTCATATTTGAAGGGGTAATGCTATATTATAAAAAAGATGAAAATATATAAATAATAAGTATAAATATATTTGTCACATATATATATA
>NW_004797442.1:61516-64190 GCF_000002075.1 Aplysia californica
ACACACACACACACACACACACACACACACACTGTACACGAGTGGCGTGCCCTCTGGCATTGACTCACCCAAATGTTACTAAACATCTCGGGAATCAGACGCGCAGACAGTGAAATACACTAGCCAGATAAAAGGGGAGAGGAGGAGAAGCGAACATCATTTAAACTGGCAGGCAAATTGACAGGCAAATTGACAGGCAAAGAGAGCGGGGGATGGGCATAAAGACCAAAACACTTTCTTAAAACGAAAGAACAGTCTGTTCTGTAAATAGAAACTACAGACAAACAGACGTAGTTACATATTTGGATGGACAGGCAGGCCTGGGGGGACCAGACTGGCAGATAGTCAGTCAGTGTACCTTGACAGTTTGACATCGCCTACATATTGAATAGTTTATTGTCTTACGCTCCACACTGACAAAGCTAACATAAATAAGGAGGCGGGTTGCTTCAGCTCTGTCTCTCAAGGACATGTACTACTTCCAAGCATCACGATTTATAAATTAGTGACTTTTTTTTCTTTCTTACAAATATGTAAAGTTAAGGCATTCCATTTAACTCCGATACTATACCCCAGACGAAAGATATTTAATAGAAATAAAACTTTCCTGCTCGCGAACCAATCACTCGTCTTTTACTTGCAATGGTGAAAAGCCTCAACATTTACACTACAGGGCAGACACCAGTAGAGAATGGACCAATAGACTGACAAACACCCTTACAGATCAGCAGGCAGGATAAAGGATTGTAGGATCGAAAACGTAAAACAAACATTATTAGTAAGTGTAATTGTAAATGTTTGATGCCTCTCTCGACCCAATTCAAATCATTTAAGAGGCAGGATCATTCGTATTTGCATGTCGAAGCCAATAAGCAGATAAAACAAAAAGACATCCCTCTTAGGAATCGAACTCACATATTCTGCGTACAATTGCCACGAGCCTGATCGTTAAACCACAAACACTGGTGCATTTTAAAAGAGAAAAACAGGCAAGAAGACAGAAGAAATATAAAAAAGACGGCTGTACACCCAACTGTTGAACGAATAGCTAGCAAGCTTCATGGCAAGTTCACAGGGGAGTAAACGAACGAATGCCAAACTAAGACTCCGATATTTTATTAAGTAATGAGTGCAACAAATCCCTTAAGTCCCAAAAGTCCTGAGCGTACAACTCGGAAGTCACGACAACCGAAAGTTCACGTCGGATTGCCCATTACGTTAGAGCCATTCTTGGACTCTCAGTAAAATACGGTTTCTCGACCTTAAGACGGATACACTCGAGTCTGTGAACGTACCCGATTCGACTTCTGTTGAACAAGAGTATTTGCTATATTTTCGAGTCGACCGAACTCAATTTTAAAGAAATATTACTCGAATAATGTTCGTCGCCGTCGGGTTTCGAACCCTGGACCTATTGAATGAGAGACGAAAACCGTGCCTCTAGACCACGAGACCCTCCAGCAAAGAGGTATTAGCCTTATTATTGGCAATAATTGTTCATGTCTTTGGCTTTTTTCGTTGATAATGTCTGGCAATTGAGTCGGGATAGGGTTAAAGAGGACAAAAAAAAAAAAGAGTGACGAAGCGAAACCAGTTGAAAATTGCCCTACAGCAAAGATAGGGGATTCGGGTCTGTTCTTCTGAACTTCTCATTCAGTCAACTTAAAAAAGCAGATTTAACTTGTTTAATATATTTCTTTTTCACTTAATGAGTGCTTGCAAAGACAACTGAATGAAAAAAGCACTCTCTTCATACTGAAGCACACAAACAGGTGCGGTTCGTCCATAGAGCACGGTGGTGCAGTGCCGTCCAACATTTTTTAATGTTCTATTACGAAAAGCATCCATGAACATAAACTAAAAGAAGTCAGAAGCAAACACTAGCCAAATACTATTTCAAAACAAGGTCGTCGCTGGCCCCTTAACTGTCATTTCTGTGTCAAAAGCGCCGTAAAACACATACTATGCCATGCCAAAGTCCGCCCGCTTTAACTAAATATAATACTAAATAGGATATTCAACAGTGGTATCCTGACCTACAAATCGCTCTTTGTGATAACTCAAGCGATGACGACACTCTTACAGCGTTTAGCGGTACATTAATATTTTTAAGAAGGCACATCTCAAATGTGCCCACAGTAGGCAGTTAAAAATAAACGGGATAGACTGCATACTATTCTATGCCAAAATTACGTGATCCCCGGAGCAATTCAGGGGAGTGCTCAAATGAATTGTGATTGGTTCATTGTCTTGCCACTATTTTAAGCGACTCTGTGACCTTGAATCTGAGGGAGATGAACGTGACATACTTAAGTTACCGTCCTGCGTCCTGTGAGTTGTGCCTTTGAATGGTTTCGTAGTGAAGAGGTGAAATGTATTACTTTGGTGTTCAGTTCCAATGCAGGATGAAGGAACTGATGTTTAGCTAACAGATTTAGTTCTAGAAATCAAAGCGACAATCAATTTACTATGCCTTTGACTATCTTCAACCTGCTATAGCTTAATTGTGCACGCCCACCTTTTAGCCCCACGAGCCGCCCCTGCACACAAACAGTTGTTCCTTTACGAACATAGAAAATCCTTACGTTATATCTTTAAATCCAAACATCTATCGAACAATGAACCCGCGTAACTAGATATAAATATGTACAGGTTTTGTTTGTCGGTTGTTGGG
>NW_004797442.1:64395-69866 GCF_000002075.1 Aplysia californica
CTCTCGTTCTCTCTCTCTCTCTCCCTCTCTCTCTCTCTCTCTCTCTCTCTTTCTCTCTCTCTCTCACACACACACACAAACACACACTCAAACGCACATACACACTCACATACACAGACACACACACACACACACATATACACTCACAAATACACACACTTATTGAACAAGCACGTGTCTGCTGGTGTATGTATTGTTCGCCCCAAACCTTCTCAAGACAAAAGCAGTCATTATTTATTAAACGATGCAGTGTCTTTAAGCACCATAATGTACAGGTTGTATTGGGAGAAGTTTTACCCCCTTTTTTAGGACGACACGGATCATTAGGAAGGTTCAGCAAATGGGTCTAGAGCAGAATTTTTTATTTATTTTTTTAGGGGGAGACAAAATCAGTCCTCAGAGGAAAAGAAATTCACAGACTCCCAAACAGATTCGAATGCTGGGCTTCCACGCATTAGTCAAGCTCGTCGAATACATTGCAAATTTCTTTTCTTTCTGTGAATGTGTGATCATTAAAACATTGTATTTTGACAGAGGTAGTATGGTAATAGAATTGTGATCAACTGTTTGAACGTTTTGGCACAATATGCTTTTTTAGTTTAATCCGACAAAAGAAGTACCATACCTCATACATCAAATGCTGTCTTGACAAACAGTTAGCCACTTCATGGTAAGAACGACAGTAATCTTGCTCAATTTTGGTTCTTAGAACACTTTTTTCACTTCGATGAAAAGACTATTTTCATCAGAGTTGGAGTTCTTGTTAGCACCAGGGATAATGATATTATGTTTGGGGTAATGTTAATATTCAATTAAGTAGTACTTATGAAACGAGAATGATGCTATGTTTACGTATCTCCCTCTTCGTTAAAACTTAGGTATCTGTTGGATGACCATATGTCGTAATTATAATCCATCTTCAGAAGAACGATATCCAGAAGATATGACCTCTTTCGACCCAAATAATGTTTTCAAAAATTAAAAACTGTTGTCCAAAAGTAGCGGGGAGATGTACTGCAATAAAGCAATATAAAATGACAAGCTAACTAAAACTGCACACAATATCTGTAATGTAGTTTTGAAATTAACACCAACTAGTGCAGAAATGACAACAATGTAAGATGTGAGTTGCAGTTATACAATAACAACATATTATTATACCAAAGTGCAGACAAAAGCCACGCAGAAGCTATGAGAGAGGTTGGGCCATCTGCTACTGAAATGTCTAAAATTCATATCCCTAGACTAAATATAACAACAATGATATAGTTATATTAGTCAGGCAATAAAAGAATAAATTCAAGTAATTATCTATTATTATAAGCACATGGCAACCATTGTAACCAAGCAAATATCCATCTTATTGGATAATTTCATCAGATTTCAAAAGCTATCTTCTCTCTCAGTTAAGGCTATAGAGAGGCACTCGCTTAGGAAATAATGTTAATCCAACGCTGAATTTACAGCAAAGCAGCCTGGCTTTATAAAGAAGAACCTTCAAATGGTATTCTTTTCCAGTGGCACAGTCTTTAAAACAATTCAATTCGGTTGGGGAAGGGTTTCGAATCCAGATCACGCTCAGTATCCTCTGAGACGTAGAGAGCAAACAGCATTCTGCAAACATTTTATTAATACTCAAAATTTATAGATTTGACTTATAGAGAAATGTATGAGGTAAAATAAGAAAAGGAATGAAAGTATTATTGATCCTTGTCATGAGATTTATTTATTTTTTTTGGTACAATGAAATGAAGTGCATGACAGTAAATGATATAACACTACAAAGGTAAAAGAGGGTGCATCATAACTAGTCGCCTCGACGGAACATCGTGGGGTTTATTTCAGAAAACAAGATCTTTGTTTTTGCATTTGTAGGTGTTTTACACCCCCACCGACACAATTTAGATGATTTAGAAGACACGCTTTAACCATGACCTCTAAGGCCAACCCTGCTGAGAGGGATACAACATCCGAGCAAAGAGACCGAGATACTCGCCTAGGGAATTGAACCCGGGACTTCTGCGTGTAACAGTGAGGTGCCTAATTGATACACCACAGAGGCCAGCCAGCTTCTGTTTCTGAACTAGCCTCAACGTGTCTCGCTCAGGGCCCCGGAGACCAGCTCTTCTGCGTGCCATTGATATTGCCTGACATTGGGTGCAAACCTGACTGAACTAGCCACTCAGCCAATAAAACCACAAATACAATTAGGAAATGTTTTTGAAGAAAATAAAAAAGGAACACTCACCTCTTCTCTTGTAAGCTCAAGAATATCCCTAAACCTCAGTAAGTAGAACTGTATTTTTTAAAATAAAAACAATGCCTTTAGGCGCAAAAACGTTGACAAAAGACACATAGATCCGTCCTCTCTTCAAAACTCTACGACATAATGAATAAACCAGAGAGGAATGCACAGTTAATGAACGAGAGTGTTCTCGAGAACCAAAGATAGAGCTAACCGAAATACACGTGGCCTCAGGGAAACATTATATTATGAAACTAGGTTCTGGTTTTTTTCCAGCGGTTTTCGTGGTCATTTCTTCGGCAGTGAGGAAAAGAGTCGTTTAAGTACCACACAGCTCCCAAGGGCTAAGAAAGCTATTAAAAGTCAAATTGGGCCAGCTGAAAGTACTCACAAATCACCTCGTTGGGTCATCGCTGCAGTGTATCAGTAAGTACTCACGGTGAAGATGTTTTTAGGAAACGCTTACCCTTAGCCGTGTGTCAGAGCCTGATTAAATATTCCCCGGCGACCAAATGCTAGTTACAATTTTCATAGCCCTATGGAATTGCCATCTGAAGTCTTTGCCAAGGACTTAACTGTAAGAATCAGCTCGCTTCTGAATCTAGTATAGTGGTGGTAGTATAATAGTTCCCCTTCCAAATGTGAATATAGCAAGTTTGCAAGTGATATAACAAGAGCAAATCTAAAGTGAAATTTTGAGACTTTAAAGATTCAAATGTGACATATAATTATAGTGTATCACCATGACGGACCCTGGAATATCAAATGTAATCATAACAGCTTCATAATAAAGAACACTATTCCGTTTTCACGAGTGACTTTGCACGCTCCGATGTGGCATCAACAGAATTGGCTAGTTACATTAACCATGAAGAAATGAAATGTGCCGACCGTTTACTCCAAAATCACTGAGGCAGACAAAGCCCGAATTTATAAGACATATGTAAGAAGAGAGAACAAATAGCAAACTGTGTAATTTGCCCACCATAAAGTGTGCAACAGTACAACTGTCTGCAATAAAAGAACGCAGGGAAGAGATGATTAAGTAACAATGCGTCAAAGTGATAAGAGACATTGTAAGGTGTCTGACGATATAAGAGCTATTGTTCAAAGTGTTGTGAACTCAGAATCTGCCTTCCTCACATCTTACCCCCCCCCCTCTCTCTCTCTCTCTCTCTCTCTCCCCCCCCCTCCTTTTTTCCCAATCCCCCTGGACAACACATCAGCAAAATTCTTAACGGTTTCTAGATACCATTAAAAAGTAAGAAGACACACACGCTGAAAGAAATTCCGACCACACCAAGGATCAGCGCTATGCATAATGCAAGATGGCACATGCATCATGTACACGCCGGCGAAATCGTCCACTTTGATAAGGCAGTGAAGTAGACATAAACCTGGGAATGAATAGATCCCGTGGACAATCTTGTCGATGGACTAAAGATGTGCGTGTCGTCCAAGCCGACAGGAAACAAATTTTAGAGTGACGTTCCCTATGAACTTTGTTAGTGCATCAAACACCAATGTCTTTCTATAGGAGTGATAGGTGACCGTTTTAATAAAGTCATACAGACATCGTGCAGATCATAGATCTACCTTGCAGTGGAAGCATTTTTTCACAGATAATGCACCTATTAATGGACAAGCAGCCAACTTGCAATTGCCTCCAAATCGTTTGTCTCCGGTTTCTGCCTCCTCACTCCATACTTTTCAATATCTCCGAATATTAAATTTGGTCCAAGTTGGCCACCAGCTCCTGAATCAGCACTACGAATAAAATATTGTACCCTTAGTTAAAAATCGCGGAACAAGGCGTCGATGTGGTGACTGCTCCAAGTAATATACAAGCTGCTTTGGGGGATACGCAAGCATAATTATTTGCCTGCCTGCAAAGTGATACGATAATATACATTACCATGTATTTCAAGTTTCCTATATCTCAAGTACTTGCAAAGGTTTTTTCTGGGGGTTTTTGGGGGGAGGGGGGGGTATTCGTTTGTCGTTATTTGTTACGGCAAAGCAGCAATTTGCCTGCTGTTTATAAATCAATTCATTCGTTTAAAATATTTTCAAGACAGTGTCTCTATACGAGAAGGCCGAGAAGGAAGAGGAGTGGGGGGAATTGTTTGTTTGAAATCCTGAACAGCCTTGTCACAGTTGAACTTGCAGTGTTACATTAGCTTCTGCATCTACTCGTATTTACATTTGAAATAGGACAATTTTCAAATATGAAAACATTACACGAAGTTTTGCACTTTCTGTGCTCATATTTGATATTGCATGTCACATTTGGACGTCCTATGTCACAATTCATCTAATTTACTTGAACTTGCTATGTTCAAATTTGAAGGGAAAATACTATCGTAGCAGTAGTAGTAGCAATAATAGTAGTAGCACCAGCAGCAGTACTAATGACAGGAGACGGATGAGGAGAGAGGACACAGAAAGGAGAAGAAAACAAAAGAAAACGAGGATGACAAAGAGACAAGGGGAAAAGAAATAAGCGTTGAAAAGGAAAAAGAAACAAAGAAAGAAAAGAGGTTGAAAACGGTGAGAAAGAGGAAAACAATGGAAAATTTGTGTTAGAAGGATGTTGAGGTGGAGTGGGGGCAGGGTAGAGGAGGAGAAACAGTGCAGAAGAGTAAGAGGACAAAAAAAGAAGAAAAGAACGAGTTAATGAGGAAGCAACGCGTTGGTGGTGATGGTGGTAGTCTTTCCAGTCCACGCCTAAAGGACGCTTTTAGAAAGATGCTGAGACTAACAAGAGAACATTATAACAACGTTCAAGGCAGTAAAACGTGTGTAAGAACTCGTTTTACCCAACGGCTAACTAAAGGGATCTAAAAGGTCATTAACTCCAGAGAACAGAACGAGGGAGAAAGGGGGGGGAGCCATAGAGAGAGAGCGAGAGAGAAGAGATGAAGAGATGAAGATGAGAGAGAAACACAGGGAAAGAGATTGATAGGGGAGAGAATAAGTAGAGAGAGAGAGAGTGGGGGGAGAGAGAGAAGGATAGAGGGGGGCGTGTGTAGGCGTCAGTTGGGATGTTGAAATGACAAGTAAGCGTAATTCGAGGTTGGAGACATTATACTAGAGTTGTTTCCCCGGCTCTCGCAGCAAATTAATACCGATCTCAAGGCACAATGAAGTATCAGAAACAAAGAAGAAGTAGTATTTCAGTGGTTATCGTCAGAAGAAGAAGAAGGAGGAGGAGGAGGAGGAGGAG
>NW_004797442.1:71843-77450 GCF_000002075.1 Aplysia californica
TTTCTTAGGGTTTCCTTGACACCCTCGATCCACCTTTTGCGTGGCCTTCCTCTTCCTTTATAGCCTGAGTGCTTGGTGTTGTAGGCTCTCGAGACTGGCTGGTCAGGTGACATACGTAACAGGTGGCCAAACTATTTTATCCTCTGTCTTTCTATGTAACGCAGGCAGGTCTCAGTGCTGATAGCTGCTCTTACTTTTTCATTTCTCTGCCTGTCTCGTGAGAACACACATGCACCCGACATGTACGTCCAATTACTTGTTTCATAGGAACACCGCTAGTTCAGTTGAAATCATTCTGCGGTATGATGAGGACGACTGTGGTTCGAATTCCCAAAGAGTGATTTTGAACTTATGTTGTTTGGGGAATTCTCAAGGTTTTCCACCCACCTGATCGGCGATGGACATTGAAGTATAAGCCACAGAACCCCCCCCCCCCCAACAAAAAAAACGTAATCCAATTTACAGTGTTGAAAGGGGTATTAACCCGTGCAATCGCCATTCTTTATCGCAATTTCAAGTACAGCGTAGATCTTTATCACTTTACTTTTCAGAGCGTATGGTTACGTTAAATCTAGTCAATCAAGTGGATGTGTAGGTCTCCAACATTACTGGAGAAGGACACGGGTAGGTTATTTTTTAAACGTGTGTAGACACAAATCGTGAGAACACAATTGGTTCAATCAGCTCAACACTCTCGCTGGTCCTAACACATTTTGAAAATGTTATTGCTCCGTCTTTTTTCCTCTGTTTCGTGTTGTTTTCATCGATCCAGTGAGTACCTTTTTGGCTGAACTCGTTGATATCATATCTAGAAAATGCTGAGGCAATTTGATCAACTTCGAAATTAACTCCGTCTGCCATGGCGCAAATGACCACCTGTCAAATGGCGGGCGCTTATTACTTTGTCTCGGATTTCTCGGGGGGACTTTAAATGATAATGACAGTCAGGTGTCACACGAGAATTTTTTTCTAAGAGTGATAATTTTTTTTAAGGGGTAGATGTCAGTTTATATTATTGCGATAGATTCCTTCATGGGTGTATCATTTCCTTCCTCGAGGCCAAAAGTACACCAGCAAAAGGGTAAATAATACGAAAGAAAGGGAAACTATGCAAGAACGGAAGTTTGCTTTTCATGTGAGGGGGGGGGGTGGTTCGCCCTTGGCAATCTGTGAAAAATCGTCAAACATGCCACTGTTTCAGAACTGTAAAAATGAAAAAGAATCAAACAACTAAAGAGATCACGAAACACGGCTTTATTTGACTTCAGTTCTGTCAACAGCTGTGACCGTTGAATGTTATATGTTAATAATCTTCACAGATTGAAATATCCTTTCTTTTTTCCGTTTGATTTCTGAGCCCACAGATGTCGTTGTTAAATATGTAGCTCCAATTTTCGAGTGGATGGCTAAAAAAAGTTAAAAGGATTTATGCATGATTCCTGTTGACATTTGTCAAGAAATTTTTAAGATATTTTTCTTTTTTTTTAGGAAGACGCGCATATGCCCAGCTGACATGCACACACACACTGTAGACGCTTCATATATATACATGTTTTATGAACGTAATAGGATTCCACACACCTTGCAAAGATACCAATGCATTAGGCAATGTTTCAAGTATTTGGGGTATCTGCAGACATATATTATAATATAATTGAATAAATATAATAAAATAAGTAATGCCCTTCTAATTCTGGCAGCTGTTGTGACGTAGTAACTTACAAACTTGAGAAAGTGGTATGTATTCAGGGTTTAAATCAATACTTTAAAGAGCTGGAGTAGTTTTATGTCATGTCTATTTTCGTCGGACCACAAACTAAACAGCTTTCCTAGAATTCAGATCGGTAAAAGCTTCCTTTATCATAGAGGTAAAAACTTTTTTTTTAATGTAAATGCTTTATACACCATCTACACACTTTAGACCATTTAGGACGCAGACTTCTACTCCGTGTTTCTGGGCCGAGCACGGCTGAGAGGGCTGAAATGTCCCATCAGAAAAACGTAGAGGAACAGGTCATAGATTCAATTATTGTGGCAATCTTAAAAAGTTTGCATACTGGAATATCATACTGGGCTCTAAACATCTCTCTCTCTCTCTCTCTCTCTCTCTCTCTCTCTCTCTCTCTCTCTCTCTCTCTCTCTCTCTCTCTCTCTCTCTCTCTCTCTCTCTCTCTCTTTATATATATATATATATATATATATATATATATATATATATATATATATATATATAGTATTTCCTTTCTCTACCTCTCTATATTCGTTGCCTTGAACTTGAGCTGAGATCATAAAGTTTCCGTAAATGGCATAGGTCATTAGTCCTCATGTTTTTTTCAGCTACCACTTGTTCCACATTGCAATGCCATTGACCTTTTTGCTCTCTCGTGTGCCTAAACGTGTTATTCACACTAGGAACTGACGTTTTAAAAAAAAAACATAACTTAATCCGTATCGTAGGGGACGGGGGCGTATTGAGCAGCGACTCCTTTAATGGGTTGCCATGTTTCTATTGATTAAAAAGTATGTCAGAAAGGCCTACAGCCAAAAAGGAACAATGACAAAGACTTCTCTCAATTCTATCATACATCAACTATGGTGTTACAGTTATGTAAACCTCTCGTTACGTCAGTGCATTACCTCTCGGCAGACCCCCCTTTACATGCCAACATCATTCGCATGACCAACTCTCTTTTCGTCCCTCGGCTCGGTTCACTTGATCCCAAATGGGCATGATACTGGGTAGTTGTAATACCAATAATACCATGCCAGATTCCAGAATCGATGTCAATAGAAGAGAACAAGAGGATATAATATAGCGTGCGCGAAACATGGCGTTAGATAAAGGCATAGGAACTACACTGGGGCGGGGTATGTATGTGTGTATAAGTGTGTGAGTGGGGGGGGGGGATAGCTATGTTTTAGCCAGCCTTGGTTGGGGCTTTATGAGAAAGAATAAAAGGGGAATATGACGCAACCAATAGAAGATGTTAGCTAACGTAATGGCCATAATTAAGGTCAAGGAAGTATAATAAAACAATTATTGAGTCTAACGACGACAAAAAAGTATACTTTAAACTAGCCGGGAGGAAAATTGTTTTCAAAATGCTTTTAGAAATGGAAATTCCGAAATGTACTTTGACTTTTGCAGAAAGAACAGAAGAGTGCTAGAAGAAAATCAATAAAACGGGCTCAAGCAACGGTAATAAAAGTCAAAGAAATGGAATAATTATGAGAGCAGACGCTTTAGCCTCAGAGCAAAACGTGAACAAAGAAGGGAATTTACGACAACAGAAAGATTAAAAGGTGGAATAAGAAAGGAAAAGAATTCAGCTCCTTCGTGGAAATAACTATGACAGGTGGTCAGTCTAGAAGAAAAAAACGAACGTCTGACGTTTAATATTGGGCATTGTTTTCGAGATTTTATTCGCTTTGCTAAAAATGAATGGTAGGCCTACAGATTGTGTTTGGTAACTTGAAACGTCATGATATAACTTGAAGTATGTTTGTTGTGTTGTTGTAGTTTTGTTTTTTTAGGTACGTATTTTTACGCTCCTGTCGACATGATTTGAGTCATGCAGGAGGCGGGCTTTAGCTTTGCCGCTCAGGTGCAACCCAGGCTGAGAGGAGCACAACATTCCAGCAGAAAAAGACTAAGATACTCGATAACAATTCTTCCTCCGTATGCATGTTTAATCCCTTCCAGCTGGTCTGGGTTATTCCAATGACAGCTGTGGTCACTGGCAGAGAAAGAGCCAGGAAAGGTCAGATATAAATCTGTTAAAAACGCCTAGATTTGACACATTCAAACCAACTGACTAAATTCACTGTGCGGAGTGTGACTGCCTTTGTTCTCCTTTGTGTAAATTCAATGTGATTAATCAACTGCTAGTGTGCCATAACACAATTTTATGTTCCCAACTCGAAGTAAGGTTGGAATGGTAGGGTTTTGCTTTCTCGCCTCCTGTAACGCAATAAGGCTTTGTGGGAGAAGAGTTCCCGAATCCACGTTCATTTCTAAAGATAAAGGCGAGAGAATGAAAAGGAAAGTAAAAGAAACTTAAATAAAACGTACCTTTAATTTCTAAATCCTCCTCAAGAGCAATTTTCTTTCCGTCTCTCTGCTGAGATGTACGCGGTCTTTTTCATTTTAAATTGAAATTTATCAAAAAAGACAGTCTTGCTTTAGGTGTTTCACAAGTTAAATTGTTCTGAAATGTCTTGAAGATCTGAAATACAGAATCCACCATAAGTGGTGGTCGGTGGATGGAATGTGTGACGACGCAAGACCCGCCCTTCTCTATCCACCCTTTTTAACCTACCCTCCCAACTAGTCTTCCGATGTTTCATTCACTTTTAATTGCCAACAGCGAGAAAGGTATATTATGTATTTTATACAATACAGGCCTACCTCAAAGAAACCACTTCTTATCTCCCGATTTTTTTAGGCTTCTCTTTTTTTTAGGGGGAGGGGGCGGTATTTTTTTTCCCTCTTTCCTTACCCAAAACTACACAGCGCCCGCAAATACTTCAGTAGACATTATCTTGGAATACTATTCAGACAACCAATGTTCATATTCGTGACCGGACGTTCTTGAACATGGGTTGCTTGGCGAATATTCAAAAATGTCCATACGTTTGTGCTTCGGCCACAGGCTATAGTATATTGACGATAGCTCGGGGTATCCTGTCTCTTTAACAATCTTACAGCCCTGGTAATTGTTTTACTGACCTACCTTATTCTAACCGATCTATGCCATACGTAACTCCTAGGGCTCCTTTCACAGACTCGTGCATTGGACCTACCCTCTTTTGGGGCCTTGCATCTGGTCATCAGAGGGAAGAAAAAAATAAAACCAACTTTAAAAACTTAAGCATATTATTATGAAACTTACCACGTTGATCTATGCTCCCAAAGAAATGAAATGACGGTAGAAATGCGACCATGAAGGATGGGGCGTCATTACACGCCAACATCTGAGTCAGAGATAACACTTCCAGGTATGCAGGTATCCATATGAAATAGAATATCAAAACCCATACCGCCGTCAAGGACGTTGCTTGGAACTGCAGTCTGTTCTTGTAGATTAACCCTATTAATTTGCTAATAGCATAAAAAATTGACTGGTGGATCTTTTGCACGTCGTTCCAGTTGGTCTGAACCTGTCATCTCTACCGCTCCGGTTGAACAACTAAGGTAGGTTTTATCCGCTTAAGTGATTATATGTGACATTATTTCTGTAATGATAACGCAATAGCAGGATATTTTTCCCAACGACTTGACGACTGAAAAAACAAAACATGTTGGGAACAACAAAAAAAAGAAAAACAATAATCAGAACTATAACAAGATCGATCAATAATTTCTTGTCATTTTGAGTTCAGATGCTGGGGATTTTTTCCCCTAGTATTTATTCATGTTGGTGCTGTATTAGTTTGTCGTTTTGAAAAGACCTTGGAGTCGTGTTTATAAGGAACAAAATGAACTAACCCTCAATTTAATAAGTTAACTTAGTTTTGCTTTGAGCGTAAGTCAGCTCTTCTGTCGTCGACCTGACCCTTGATACCTGGTGAAACATTTTTACTGTACAGATAGCACGTGCCCCCCCC
>NW_004797442.1:80841-84746 GCF_000002075.1 Aplysia californica
GCCTTTGTAGACATGTACCCGATATCTGCTTCTCTGTCTTCCTGTCTGCTGTAGTCTATAAACTTACTGGCTGTGTGTCAAATACTCCTGTGTTGGAGTATTCATATCAAAATTATATATATACACGTGTATATATATACACGTGTATATATATACACGTGTATATATATATATATATATATATATATATGGTAAAATGTTGTATTTGTATTTAAAATCTACACATTTTATTTATTCAACATTTCTCATTCAGTTAGTGTACGTCCCAATAAAAGCCTATTTTTATAGCCACTCAAAGTGGTACAGTGGAAACCTGATGTAACAGGGATGGTGGGAGTAGAGAAAATGTCCTGTTATATCCGATCCTTGTTAAATCAGAAATGCAAGAAAGTAAGCATCTGTGGACTAATCCAGCTGTAGTTATTCATGGGTAGTTTCCCTTGCCACAAGTACCCACGAACAGGGGTTTTAGCACCAACTTTCTCCTAGCCTCCTTACACCACATCAGAAGAGCTTGGTCCACAGCATATGCATCGGGTAGTCTCATCTTCTTTCGATCCAGAGCAAACTTTCCATTCGGGTATGCTGCCACTATCTTCTCTCTATCCTTGATATGGATGTGAATCGACCCTTGTGGAATGTCGAACTGACGACAAATCTCTGCCAATGGAGCTTGCTTTTTGTCAAGAACCTGGATTATTTCGTTAGGGTGTTTTTTTTGTCAATTGAAAGACATTTTCTCTTCCGCTTGACATCGTTGGTGACACATTACGCGTTCGTGTTGCTAGGTTTCGGGCTACATCGAGGTCTGCAGCACACTGCAGCCCTCTCTCGTTTCACACATTGCATGTGCTTGCAGTGGCATGGCTTGCATGGGCTTGCTCTATCACTGCTTTACTCTCTCTCTCTCTCTCTCTCTCTCTCTCTCTCTCTCTCTCTCTCTCTCTCTCTCTCTCTCTCTCTCTCTCTTTCTCTCTCTCTTACTTTTTACGCATTGTTAGCGAGCCTTTGTCCCTGCTATAACCGGTTGAGCTCCGATGGGGCCCTGTTATTGTCGATAACTTTTAATAGAGACAAAGAGTAGGAAAAAACGGGGATTTAAAAAATCCCTGTTATTACCGGATCCCTGTTATTACCGGGCCTGTTATATATGGTTTCCACTGTATAAAAACAAACGGATGCAGACCCATGATTTGAGCCGTGGGCTGCGTCACAAAACAGAGCAACCCTGTCTGAAACGTTGTACAACGTCATCTTTTTTTTTTTTGTAAAGTGTTTTACAGCGCTCGCAACTGCATAAGATCATAAGAGCGCGCAGGACACATTAAACTTTTTCATTTGGTAGGAAATTTTGAATTTTGCCCGGGTGGCGGCCGAAGCCTACTGTTATCGATTTTAGACCACAAAGGGCCCTCCGTGATTTTCCGCCCTTATCCGAGAAGGCTAGGCTAGGTGTAGATCTTTCCTTCCAGAAGATCAGGGGTGTGGCTGAAAGACAGCAGTAAGAAAGAGCCGATGGAGTAGCGGTAGAAAGGCTGCAGAAAGAGTCTGGAGCCAAGAGGAGGGGGCAAAGGAGGTGAAATGGTGGGGGCAGAAAGCAGAGGCGAAAACAGACAACAGAACATTGCTAGAGAGCAGGAAAGAGGGTGAAAGGAGACAATTTTAGAGAAGAAAATGTTACGGTCGTTATCCGTATTCGAGCCCGGGACCTTTGAATGAGTGGCGAACTCCTTAACCTCTAGGCCACGAGAGCACCCATAGCCTCACCGTGTCAGAAAAAAATATAATCAGTTTGCCACGTAACTCTCACTGCGACCTATATTTTAGCTCTGAATTGGTTTAAGTAAAGAGAAAAGAAAAGCAAATCGGCACAATAACCTGTTCTTTAGCATTAGGAAAAAGTAATAAGGAATAACAGTAAAGAAGTAGGTCTTACCTGCAGCATCGGGAAACCACCCTCCGTGTACTCTGTTAATTTGAGGAAAGAGAGAGAGAGAGAGAGAGAGAGAGAGAGAGAGAGAGAGAGAGAGAGAGAGAGAGAGAGAGAGAGAGAGAGAGAGAGAGGATGAGAAGGGGTGGGGGAGGGTGGAAGAAAACATACATTAGGTATACAGTCCAAATACCGTTGTTGTATTCCTACCGTTTCCCTGCTTTAGATGTTTTCTTTCTGAATGAACTCAGTGTCCCCATCTGACGAGTCTCTCCATTCAGTCAAAGCTTGAAATTGACTCGACGAGGGCGTAAGTAAGACATTGTTCAGATTATATATACAATCTCTGCCTTTGCTTGTATTGTCTGCTTCTTCCTCCGGTGGTTGTCTAAACTTTTTGAAGGATTTTTTTTTGTGTCCTTGAACTTACTTTTTGTGTATGAAGCCGCTGACCCTTCATGTGGTTGATTTGCTCTTTCTTGAATTTCACAAATCTATCGTCCTTATCTGTTCTCCTTTTCTTTGTATGTTTCGAACTAGTTGCATACATTTATGGCCATTACATTTTGACACTTTGGTTTTTCCAGTGCCGTAAAACTCGTACGCTTTGCTCCTTTTTTAATCATGCCAAACATCAAACGTCATTATCTTTCCTCCTTCTTTTTGTGTTTGTTACTCGGCAAGGCACCGGATGATGATGATGATGATGACTCTGTTGTAACGCCTCTAACTTTCGGCACCTATCGTGTTTCAGGTGCCGTAAAACTCTTACGAAAAATAAAGACGAAGATGTGGTTTTGTTTACGTGAGCGTATGGTTTCCATAAGAAGCAGCTGGCCCTTCACAAAGGTGGCTTGACCATTTATTCATCAAACTGTAATAAGTGGACACAGACAGGGCATAGCGACCGGGGCAGTTACAAGACGGGAGTTCAAGAGATCGTTGTCTTCTGGGATGTCCCCCCCTCCCCTCCCCCCTCCTTCCCCGTACCCACACAAACACACTAAAAAGGAGAGTTGGGGGGGGGGGTGCACACAAAGTTGCCCCCTCTTCAATCTCTATCGCTTCGACACGAGATTGAAATGACCCTTTGTCCCTGGGAATCTGCTTAGTTCAGGGGAAAATTAGCGCCAGATCCCCCTAAGAATGTGAAAAGGGATCAGTTCTGTTGAGGCAGTTTGCGCGTGTCATGTCTTTAAGACGGTCTTAACTCCTGGAGGCCGGTCGGCCACCGAGATTGCTGATGCCATTTCCAAAAGGAAAAGCGGCTTTGTGGTTTCCTGGGAGGAGACTGAGCGGCCATAACCCCCCTTTCCCTTCCCCTCTCCCGGCCGACCCCGACATCGATTCCCGATGAATAATAAAGCTTTAAATTTCAAACTCTTCGCCCCCTGCTAGTGCTAGTGTCACCCACCTTGCCGCCGCCGCTGCTGTTGCTTTGCTTCTCTTCCTTCACCCCCCCCCCTCCGGATCAAAATGGGCGGCTTTTCTGATTTCTGTGACCGCAGGTCGAGGGGTTTTGAGAACTTCCTCAGTCCCACTCCGGACCCTATCGAAATCTGATCGATTGCCCCGTTTGATTGATTGAAAAATCGGCCCGAGATCCGCTGTTGGCTAGCTGCTGGCTTCTGGTCTGCCGCTCTGTTGGCGTAATGGGCATCTTTTGATTAGGAGGGGTGGGTCGGTGAGGGGAGGGAGGGGGGTAGAGAGACGAGAGAGAGAGAGAGAGAGAGTGAGAGAGAGAGAGAGAGAGAGAGAAGAGGGAGATATGGACTGAAGGAGGGAGAGGGGCGGGCCAGTGGTCATTTCAACATGATGGTTATCGATCGACTGACCGGTTATTAAAAGTCGGTTGCGCGGAGGGTCCGTGGCGTGTGTTGGTCAGTGCCTGGTTTTCTGGCGGTGCTCGTAGTGCTGCGTATTGATACATGGAGGGTTATGCCTTGAGGATGGGAGGGGGGGGGTCAGAGGAGGG
>NW_004797442.1:84846-87205 GCF_000002075.1 Aplysia californica
ACTGCAGCGTATTCCAAAGCAAATAAAGACATAAGTCCATGTTCGATTGTTTGTTTGTTGGTTTGTTTGTTTGTTTGTTTGTTGGTTGGTTGGTTTGTTTGCTTCTTGTTGTTTTGTTATTGTTGTTTTTTAGGGGGGTGCCGCTTTTCTCTATTCAACAAAAATTAACTCAGACACAGTCTTGTTCTCTGGTCTTCAAAAATTGAACACCTTTTATTCTCTATCTACATAGTATTGAACCTCTTCCTGGTGTTCGATGGCTCCAGTTCTCATTCTGGTCCCCACAAGATGTGGAGAGAAGGGGAAAGAAAGGAAGAGAGGGGGGAGATAGATTTCGGAGGGAGGGAGCGAGAACGTATTGTCTCTCTTGAGTTTTATAATTAATGATATGCCACCACAACCGGTTCGATTTTGAATACGAGTAGGCTTTTGAAAAATAGAAAGCGAACAGAAGAGTAATTATTTCGGTTGTGTATGGTATTCATGGTAGCCTATAGCACGGTATGGTGTGATACAATTACGACGTGATAGACTATAACACCGCTTTGTACACGGTATACTTGGAATTTTTTTTAAGCGGGATCTAATAATTGGCAAAGAGCTCTTTGACTATTAATCATTTTGAACCTACGAAAGGTCCAAGCCAAGAGAGGGGAAAGTTTAAAAAATGGTTGAAGTTCAGACACGCCCCTTTTGGTAGGAGAGAGAGAGTCGGCCAAGCCACGGGCCAGTACGCTACCAACTCAGCCAAAACCACTACACTGACACTAAAAAGCGATGTTTTCATCGGAAAGATAACCTGAAGGCAGAGACAAAAAAGAAAAACGTGAACTGCTTTTTCATTCTGCAATGTCAGTGTCAGACTTTGCAATGAGCGAGCACGCTCGTGCCAACACAAATCAGCTGGTAAGAGGCTTTCAGCCGAATGCCATGTCGAGTCCGACTCCTGATAAACAATATCCGTATTGTCATTTATATTCACCAAAAAGTGTAAATTATTTATAACGAATGTTTTGGTCACGGACGGATAATGACTCGTATGTGTTGGAACAAATCAGCCTGGCAGCTTTTTTTTTATCTTTAAACAAAGCAGGCAGATTTCTAATAGCCAAGTAAGAGTGTCAATACAGAAAAGGCAGAAATATTTTCTGCTGTGACACTTTGACACAAAGACGCAATGAGATATTACAGGTACTATTCAGTGTTAAAATGTAAAATTAATAGCATTTTACCCATTAATTGTAATCCTAATCTAAATAGTCGGCTGGCGCACTACACCTGTAGTGAATAACTGAATAATACATGTAGATAAAAGGTTCAATCACCGATGTCACGTAATACTATATATATGATGTTTATGCATGAATACCACTGAGATCTTGACACTCTAGTTAGGCCTACGTTCCCCAGATTCCGGTGTTGAATGACGTCTGCACAAGGCCTTTGATGAAAAGCACATTTTCGGAGCGTGGGCAAACCGTATGGCCATATAAGACCCCACAAAAAATGCAGAGAGGTCAGTACGCTCTTAAAAATCCAGGACGAGCACTAGTAGAAAATCGAGGAGATGGACTCCTCAGACTCAGAGCAACACCATAATATTATTCGTAAACAGCAAATTAGCTAGAACTGTGCATGGCTGAAAACATGAAGAACGACCTTTGGTTTGATTTAGCCTATATGGGGTAATAAATTCGGAGAAGGCCTGGACAATATTTATTTAAAAATTGTGAAAAGGTGGCGTACACAAAGGCCAGCATACTCTGGACCAAAAGTCTCCGCAGCCATTGACATTATAAGTTTAAAATAACATTAATTATTGACGATCCTTTAAAATCAGCTGTTCTGAACGTTTTTTCGTTTTGTTTTGTTTTTGTTTTTTTTTGTTTTTTTTTTGTTGTCGTTGCTTTTTGTTTGTTGTTGTGGGGTTTTTTGTTGCTCATTTTACACTAAAACTGCCGCACCGAGTTTTATTGTGGAGCCTAGCATCAATAAATTCTGTAGTTTCCATTTACTCAGTTACATCCCGGCAGACTTGGAAGTCTAAAGGGTAGATAATAGAGGGCATCTTTGTTCCATAATCTCACCATGTGAATATGTTATAGGCGCCCATAAAATATATTATTCGCATAACTTCTATTGGTAAGCCTCTCGACTATGTTCCGAATGATCCAGTTGATAAGCTCCAACCCTGCGATGAAGCTGGGTTGTTTGCGCTTTATCAAAGCTCCCAAGCTAAACTTTCCTGTCGGACCGCGACGTTACTTTGGAAGACGTGAAAAATTTAAAAGTAATACGAAAACTAAAGTCTCTCTCTCTCTCTCTCTCTCTCTCTCTCTCTCTCTCTCTCTCTCTCTCT
>NW_004797442.1:92434-100620 GCF_000002075.1 Aplysia californica
ACACCTGGCTCTCTTGCTGGGTACGCTGGTACATGCTGCAACACAGGTGAGAGAACTGAGCGGTAAGGTGTGAATTGGAAAGGTGACATGAACGTCTTCTTCTTCTTCTTCTTCTTCTTCTTCTTCTTCTTCTTCTTCTTCTTCTTCTTCTTCTTCTTCTTCTTCTTCTTCTTCTTCATTAACGGACTTTGTTATGCAGTTGAACGACCAAAGCTCAAATCCAAAGTAACTAATTTTTCTCATTTTCCCCCGAAATTCTCTCTCTTTCAATGTTTTCATAATAACGGAGCCATGACATTAGGGCTAAAGGTCAGCAATTACAAATACCTAGGGTTGCATATTTTCAGTAAGCATACATACATATTTGCAATGTAAGGAAGCTTTTCGACACACTGTAAATGCACTCACAAATCTATAACCATAAAGAATAACATCCCTAAAATAGCAAACTTTATCATAATAATCACCCTCCCAAATTATAAAAAAAACTTCAGTATTTGCACAAGTAGATCTTAATAAAAGTGTGGTTGCAGTATGCTTGGCAAACAGTTGGGTTTTTTTACATAGCCATATGGATCTTCAATGTGAAATCAGGTCATTCGGGAGGGGGGGTGGCAGGAGCGGGGAAAGAGAAGGGGGAGCGGGATGGGGAGGGGAGGGGAGGGGGAAGGGAGGGGAGGGGGCCATAACATAGAAGGACCACTGCAGTACAGCACTTACTCCTGGTAGTTCTTCTCAATCTTTTTGATAGTCTTTGAAGAATCTGTGATGAGATCTTTGTAGGTTGGAGCATCCAAAGTGAGTGTGAATTAAGGATAAACAATGCAAGCACTGTAATCATTCTTATCAACTATTGACTATGTTCAAAGTTCTGACTATTTCGTTATACCAATTCAGCTTTATGACATGTCTCAAACTTTTTTGTAAAAGAATTCAAACAAGAAGACAACAATTTCCCAGACAACATAGAAGTTATTATTACATAGCCGTAAGTAGAGGGACAGTAATTGCTTTTAATATTACAGTAACATATTATTATTACAGAAAAGTAAATTCATTTTGAAGGCCTCAAACAATCACACTATTTTACTGATTGAAATTAATTCACAAAAATGTTGTTATGTGAAAAAGAGTACATGATAAACTGATATAATATGCCTCTTAATCATACATGAAGAAAAGAGGTTGGGTTTACATAAAATAGATGCTAACAAAAAAAAAAAAAGGATTTACATTAACAAAGAAACCCACTATAGACTGTAGAATAATCCATCAGCCATGTTTAAAGATAAAAAATTTGGCCAAAAGTCCATCTGCAAGATATTAAATAGATGAAAAGACAACAAAGGTTACATAATCACAGCCCCTTGTGTGAAAATTATAACTGAATTCATTACTTTCCAATATGTTCCTCGAGAGAAGTATAACATTAATCACTGCACATTTATTTGCTAACCAAATGAAAATTTGTAAAAACTTGCAAAAAAAAAGGCTATTAAAGCAGGCTAAGAACAAAAATCAGACTTTCATTTCAGAAAGGAAAAACCATTCGTGTTATGCACTAAAATGCCACGGATATGATTCAGAACACAACATCTCAACACCCAGGAATAACATGAGGAAATATTCTGAAAAAAAAATTTTTAAGCTGTTAAGTTTGCTACCAGTCAAAAATAAGTACACATTATAGTAACCCCTGAAAAGAAGACCATAAACTCGGCGAGGTAAAGGATATGAGGGCAGGTTCTCCACCTCCACCCGCTGCATCCATACCAGCTGGCCAGCATCCCTGCGCAGACCCTTCATGCTCAAGAAATGTGCCACTAGAGGACTCTTTCCCTCAACATTGAATGCTGAGCGAACAAAATCACAACCCCTTCCAACTGGATGTGACTGAGGAAAAGAATTTGACATTAAAAGTTAACGAGATATTTTTTTTTGCATGCTGAGCCTCCTCTTGTGGCAAGCTGACACAGCTTTCAAATAGCTCCCTTGGTCTGCTTGTTGAATTCATTTGACCTTCTCAAGGAAAAAAAATAGAGGCCTGCAGACCATTTTTCACTTTTATCAGTATCATCAACATATTCACACTGTCTAGATGGTTTAAGAAAAGATGTCCAATGCAACCATAAGATATAGTATCATCTTCCCATACATCCTACATAATGTGCGTAACAACAACATTCAAGAGCAGCTCACTCTCATTTCAATAAGTTGAATCAATTCTGAAATAAGTACTCCGCTTTGACATGAGGGTCTCACTTGAAGTGGCCAAAAAGACTTCACAGCTTCAAGCCCTTGATTATTCTTTCAGCAATGGCACCATGGTCACTGTCAGAGGGGCTAGTGCCATGAGGTCAAACAAGACATTCATTGCAGTTGTATAAAAAGCAGCAAAGATCCAAAGAGAGAATGCAAAATCTTGTGTCCTTTTATACTGAAAACTCATTTAATTTGCCGCAACCTGAGTATTGTCATTGCTGAGTCAGGTCAACACACTAGCATTAAAAAAACTGGCATCCTTTTTTGAGAAAAAAAAAGATTTTCTGGAAAGTTTTTAAAAACTTAAGGCATTTTGAAAGATAAATTTTTATTCATTCATTTTAGAAATTTTTAAAGTGAAAGAGTTTCATTTCTACTCAAGTTATGCAAAACATGTCAGAAATCAAAATGCAGACCTCCATTTCATCTTTTCCCACAGTCTTGCTGTCCCGTGTTTGGCTGACAGACAGCTGGGAGATTTTCTTGCCTAAAGTGTCAGCCTCATCCTCGCTGGTCATTTCCCGAATAGGTGTCAAAGCTTCACTAGCTCGTTTGGTGTCCTTGCCTGAAAAATACAAAACAGAGCCATGAAGGAAATTCAACTAAGGTAGGTTCAAGTTTGAATCATTTTTTTTTTACTTCACTTTCACACTATTTCTTTTCATTCCAACATACAGGCAAGTACAGCATTGGGTATGCCCCAAAAATGACCTATTTGTGATCTAGTATCACATTAAAGGTAAACAAAGAAAAATGCAAACCTTCTCTGTTGACTCCCCTGACCCTCGGGCTGCCTTGAGCATCAGCGACGGCATCAATGACATTTGAGTCCTGAGACAATGTGGGCGACTGTGACTTGTTTGGCGAAGAAGAGCGGATCATTGGCTTGTGAGTGACCTATTAGGACAAATCAGAAATCTGTGTGAACTTTCATGTCTGATTGTATCCTTCCATCTTCTGATCAAATCTCTCACTCTCACACTACACAGCTTCTTCTTCCCCCCCTCCCACCCCCCATGTTTTGTAACACATATAATACATGCAGCGATGAAGGACCTCTCCAGCTCTCATTCAAGCTGCTTTGCCTTCCATTTTGTACAGCTGATGCCATGTCGTGCTTTAAAGCTAAACAAGGAGCAGGTAATCACCTACAATAGAACCTCAGTTCTATACACCTTTTTATGCACTACTTTTTCACAAAATTTGAGTAGTCTTGACTTTTCACACCTTGTTTGTATGGCAGGTATATTGAAACAAATGCAATATCCCACAAATTTCTAGATAGTTAATCATTATAACTCTCATTCTCAATATGTTGTTTAACAGTAACGGATTTAAGACCAAACCAGAGCTTTACAGATGTTCAGACAAGTTCGTTTTATGTCTTTTTCATTTGCTACAATCTACTGTAGTAGTCATACTCGTAGTCATAAAATGCAAAATTACCTTGCTGATACGAGCATGCATACGAGTTTTACGGGGTCCAAGGTTTGAGTTGGCAGAAGACTTGGATGTAGATTGAGCCAGTGACATGGTAGAGGCGTACTGACTGGCATTGGTGGAGATCAAGGAATCCAGGTAGTCGAAGTCTATGAGGGAGCTGGCTGTAAACAAACAGGAGTGTTTTGGTGAACACAGCTGAATATGTTCAAATACAAGCACAGATATGAATGGAAACTTTTGTGCAATAAAACCTTAGAAGTTATTTGGATTTTTTTTAAAGGTCAAACTCGAAATCTCTGTACAGATCCAGAGAATTTGAAATTCATGAGACTGAGAGCACTTGTTTCCAATTATTTAACTTTACAAAGAAAAGGTTTTCATGATCTAAAATTACCTCTGTGGCTTTTTTTAAAATAGAAAAGCTCTTTCCTTGTCCATAGGGATCTATAGAACTTGAGTGTACCGTAGAATCTTTTACAGCAAAAAGGATCGTAGTAAATATTCTGTGACATGGATAATTAATGACTTGCAAATATAATCATTTCTACCAATTGAAAAAGCAGATGTCAAATTCTCATATGGGTGGAAGGAACTAACTTACTCAGCGAGGAATCAAACCTATATTTTCTACATGGCAACAGGTCAGCACACGCACTAGAAATATAGACTCTTACATTTACAGTCAAACCTGCTCTAACCGCCATCTGTTTCACATTGGAATGACACTGTGTAAAATGTCCACCTGTCTAAGACAGCCACTTTTCTTCTCGACAATGGGTAGCTGTCTCAATTTTGACAGTACCTTTTTTACTGTTCTTCCGATTCATCATCTCCTCCCTGAGCTTGATGTTTGGTGGCTCCAGGTTGGACATGTCCCACGACATCCAGCTACGAGGAGCTGGTCGAATACCTGAACATCAGAGCAAGAAGACAGTACAGTAAGTGTTGGGAAGAAATCTTTAGCCCACACAACTTTCAAGTTTTAGTGTAAACAAAATAAATGCTCTTCAAAACTGGTTCAGTAAGAAGGACAAAATATACATCTAAGACAACACTGCCTTTCTCAAGCAATATATTACGGAAAAAAAGGTTTGCCTCCTAAACCATATAATAGTCAAAGCTAAAAAGCAAACTTGCATAACCGAATCGCATAAGGCATGATATCGTCTGTTAAAACTCTACATTTCTTGAATATCTAAAGGGAAAACCCCTGAACAAATACAGAAATGAAAAGGGAAAAAATGGAAAGAAATCAAGTTTATTTGCCTACATAAGAGAGTCCTTAAATCACCTACCACCCTCAAAATGACATATTCGCTTTACAAAAGTGATAAATTTATTTCATCTATACGAAAAATTTGTTTACCCGCCATCCATTCATAGACCAAAAAGATGAGCTCATCTTTAAAAACTTCTCCAAACTGCCTGTAAGAATCAGGAAAAGCAAAGCAGAAGGATGCATACACAGCCTGAGACATGAGCTTTGGGTAATCCTGTGGAGAAAATGTTCAAATTGTATCAATATAAACCAAAGTGAAATGTCACTGTCACAGACAAAGAGAGATTTCTAACTTCATATAAACAGTGTTTACACAAAAATTACTCCTTTCTCCTCTTCACATTTGTTTAAAACGCAGACCTGCCACTCTATGAAATCTAAAAATCAGGATATTTGAGTAAAAAAATCAGGATCTGTTGAAAAAAATCGGGATCAACGGCAAATCAGTCATAAGGGACACTGGGGAAGGTCTCCTGGTTCCCTTTTATGAGGCAAGTATACAAAACAAAACTTTTGTGGGAATAAGTTCACGTTTGGGCCTCTAAATAGAGAGAAAACTGAAAGACAGCATATATGTACTCGAGTCGAAGTTGGATAGACTGGGGGAGCACAGATTGCAACAATGCTGAAACTCTCGTAGTCTTGAAAATAGCTGGCACATAACTCTAATCATCCATGCAAAAAGACCGCGTTTTCATACAGTAACAACGTTTGACTTCCATCGCATATACAACCAAGGCACCCCCCCCCCCCCCCAAAAAAAAAAAACCAAAAAAAAAGATCGCGCGAAGGTTGTTCATTTATTTATTTTTTTCTTATTCCTTTCCCCTCAGTTAGTATCTGTATCACGGCACGTGCAATAAGCCCAAATGAAAAAAATTCACCCCCCCCCCCCCCTCCCCCGATCGTCCACACTGGTTAAGTCCCGAGAAACACCTCGACCAGTGTGAATGAACTTTGTTGTCCTCGACAACCAACAATCCCCGACACACGCACTACTCACACGTTCGAGGTCAGCTAGGTCACGTGATGCGAATGAGCGTTTGAAAGTTTCACAGACAGGTCTTGATGATGGGCCCGACTAACCAGCACTCAGACCGAGCTTGCTTTTAAAGCAACGGCATGGCCGAACAACGAATATATTATTCTTAGGCTAAGTCATAATTGTTACAGTAATCAGGACACCATCGGAGAATTCCGGGTTATAAAAGCGAAAGTAGATCTTGAGCGTGTCCGAGTCTGAATTCAAAATCGATACTACGTCGATTTTTGTTGAAATAACGTGCGTGAGTCAACTACTAGATTCGGCATAGATGCTTTAGAAAAGAGCGTTCCAAGTTCCTGTCGATAAAAAGTTCACTCGGTGCTTCCAAGCAAAAGAAATTGCAGAACTTTCTATATTTTTTTCTCAGAATCGGATGCAACAGACGCAACGACAAAAAATCAGGATACTGGCGATCGAAATCGGGAAAATCGGGATCCTTTAGATTTGGGGCAAAAAATCGGGATATCCCGATTAAATCGGGATGAGTGGCAGGTCTGAAAACGTATGTCCTCAAGCACAAGATTCTGGACTGAAAAGAAAGCTCAAAGATAAAACAATGTGTGAAACCCTATTTCAAATCTTCAAAACAGTGGTCTGAAAGAAAATGGTAAAACAATGCACCTGAACACATCAAAATGCAAAGAAAAGGGACTGATAAAACAAATTCAAGCAATGAGAATTCAACCATTATTAGGAACATCAAAAACAAACATTTTTCAGTGTTTCTGCTTTACTAACCACTAGATTCATTACACTGAGGTGCATACTGTACAGCCCAAAGAGCAGGAGCCCATCCCAGTATCTATACAGTCGAGAGGCTCAAAGGATACCATGACCACTACAATGCAGGGCACTAGTCTGCACTCAGACTAAAACCACCCCAACCTTGTCCAACTACAAAGTGCCTTCTTAAAAAACACAAGATATTGCCCACAGCCTTTCGAATGCAGTCTAATAACCCTACCACATTGAAATTATTGCAACAAAACTAACAAATATATATGATTGTTATGTACAAAGAACATGTTGTAGATTGTGGATATGCGCAATATAAAAGCAATATTATTATGTTATTGGTGGTGGTGGTGGTGGTGGTGGTAGTGGCATTAGTATTAGTATTATTATTATTATTATTATTATTATTATTATTATTATTATTATTATTATAGAATTATACACTTTTATGTAACTCTGCAGAAATCTCTTACCTTAAAAAATGTATCCTTGGAGAACAGATCACTGTTATACATCATCAACTTCACATAGTTGTGAGCTACTCGATTGAACAGTTTTGCTTGAGTAATGGTATTTGGCTGAAATTTCTCCACAAATATGTACCAAAAAATATCCTGTGGTTTGAAAAACACACATTTATTCAAAATCATTTGAAAATCAATTTTGAAAAAGTTATCATCATGCATGTGTACTGTATGATCTAAACAGATTTTACGATAACTTCACTATAAGAGAAACGCACATACTAAAAACAAAAATTTGTCATCACTGTCTATACATGCATGCTGGTAAAATGATTTCCTGACATGTCTCACAAGCTCCAAATTTCATCATTGACGTAATCTTCCCGTCAATCATAAATCTTTAAGCAAGTTGGTGATAAGGGGTATAAAGAAAAGTCTTTATTTTGCCACCTTCATTTTCTGCTTTCTAGTTTGGGTGATTTTATGTATCTATCAGCACAATTTAGATTATTTAGGAGGCAAGCTTCTGCCCTGCCTATCATGGCCAACTGTGGCTGAGAGGCATACAACATTCCACCAGAAAGACTGAGATACTCAATAAAAATTCTCAACAAAGAGGAATCAAACTGGGGTCTTCAGCCTCGTTTTTAGATATCTAGCCTAGCCACTACACCACAGACATCTGCTTTTGCTGCCTTTCTCTCCGAGTGGTGATACATACCCAGTGGTTTTCAACATGACGCAATGTCAGAGGTAATATTAGCTATCAGATGGATAGTCACAGTAGCATGATGTACTTGAGTGAGACATTTGTGTCACTGCCAGCTACAAACACTGAATGCACTGTGGCAATTGGGCATGCTACTATTAATTGTAAAGTAAATCTCTTTTTCTTTTTAAAGATAAGTGAAGAGTTGGGACTTCTCCTCTCCCCCAACCCCTCGAGTTGGGAACCCCC
>NW_004797442.1:101850-106835 GCF_000002075.1 Aplysia californica
CTCTCTCTCTCTCTCTCTCTCTCAGCTACTTGCTTGATATCAAAGAATGAGTCTGTTCTTCTCTTTTGTTTCCTTGAAATTAAATTTGCGTTCTTACACAAATTATGTACACAAGAAAACAAAACATAACAATTATCTATCAAAGGTAAAGCTCACTTCTGAAATGATTTTAAACAACAAGAAAAATTTTTTAATATAAGTGTAACTAGGCCCCAATTTACACAATTTAGGAGGCTGAACTCGGGTCTTCTGAGTGCAACAGCAAAGCATCTAAATGGTATATCATAGATACCAGTTTAAAACATAAAGATTCAAGAAATATTAACCCTTCCAGCCCCTGCCATTTTTCTGCATTCCCTAACCCCAGTCCCAGCCAATACAGCAGTATTTCATAAAAAGGGGCATGCATTCTAAAAAGTGATGTAGTATCTTTGTAATGAGGTTTAGATAATAACATATAACAAAGTTTAAAGGTAAATCAACAAATATTCTGAAAATTAAAGTTTAATCAGGTTTTCTCATTTTGAAAAAAGGAGCAAATTCAGTTTCCCTCAAAATTGAGAATATAATAATGCTATTGGGATGGTTGGAGGTACAAGCACTGCTGAAAATATACACGCACACGGCTGAAAGGGTTAATATAATTTCCAAATTCACTCACTAATTCATCCAGCCTTTTTAAAACTATTAAAACAAAATAGAACTCTAAGAAACAAGCACTAACCAGAAGTACGGCCTGAGACATTTGTGAGTAGAACAACCTCTCAAATTCTGGTTTATAATGTGGCTGAAAAAGAGAATGTATGTCAACTTTCTAACATTACATTATCACTTGAAAATAACAATATGTCTCCAGTACTACACCAATGAAAAAACATGATTGCAACAGGCAAAGTCAGCACCTCACAATAACACTTTAACTTAAACGTAAAGAACAGGAAAAGGCGGGTGGAGGGGGGAGAGGAAGGAAGGACCAAAAGATAAGCACGATACATTAACACTTTCCACCCACGCAACACGCAGAGCGCGCAGCATTTATCCCCACGGACCAGGATACAGGTGCATTACATGCTATATCACACTGGCGCCGATCGGCTTCCCGTGGGAAAAAGGGACGGCTTCTTACCGTCGCCAATTAGCGTCCCGTGGGGGCAAATCGTTAAGTACAAGAAACTGCACTTCAAAATTTCATGAAAATGAAAAGGAAATAAAGCTACAAAAGGTCAGAATTTCTAGAGTCAATTTTCTTAATGTATTGTATAATAATAATAATAGATTGCATTTATATAGCGCTCTATCCCATACTAGAAAAGGCTCTGAGCGCTTTACACCAATCACATAATCATTCACACATGAAAAAATATTTCACAGAAGCAAGAAAAACCAGTTTAACCACATAAAGAAGAAATTTCCCAACCATACATTAACTATACACGAAAGGACAGTGGGGAAAAAAAAATGTCATATTATATATGTACATGGTATCATGTATATTTTAAAAATCAGAACTTACTAACACACTATAACTAACAATTGAACAAATGAATCTTGAGCAATCGTATAACACCTGTTCTCTTTTGGACATTAACTCGTCTTAAACCAAAATAAAACCAAAAAAAGTCTTGTTCCAACCTTTCTGTTCAGTAAAACTGAAGCTTTCACAACTTTGTCAAAAATCTCAGAAGCTGACAAACCACCTGGCAAAGGTGTCAGTTCTGAAGGATCATAGCCAGGATATTGGTGAAGCTGAAAAAATCAGATGACATTTGTTTATATTGTTAATGATGCTTGCAAACTGGTTCCCATACTAATCTGTCTTATACTAACCGATCAGAGAGGTAAGTAGATTAGTTTGTGGGGATCATTCTTTCCTCCTGCATTTTTCAAAATGAAAAAGAGAAAGTGAAGTAACTAATATTAAATTTACTGAACTTCAAAAACATTGTAAGGGTGAAAAAGTTTTAATATCATAATTGTATTTCACATAAACTTTGATAGGAAGCAAAAACTGGCCATATACAAAACATATGAAGATTCTAAAGAGAAGCTTGTCATTGATTAAAAGACCTCATGACAGTAAAAACACTATAGAAAAGACAGGCATGTGGCAAAAATACTCACCCGACTGCCTGACAAATTTTTTTACTTCGTTTTAAAATATTTTTTTGAAAAACTGTGGAAACTCAAGATAAAGACAGAAGCAAACGGATTTCTTACCTGAAACCCTTATCATTTAACTGAATATTCACCAAATCACCCCCCAAAAAAAACACTCTAACATCAAGTGCAATTTTTTTGTTAGGATATAAAAAAACATGTTTGATCTACCCCAAAAAAATGGACAAGAATTTATTTTGATAAGCTAAGAAAAACTGATCAAATTGTCTCTTTTCACTTTCACATAGCCCCTCCAAAAAGAAATAATCAACATTTCCAGTCAGATATGCTCAGTGCCATGTATACTGACTGTTGCGGAAGCTGACGGCTACAAATGGCCGGTGTAGTCTAATGAACTAAACTTCTATTTCTCTCACCTCAACAAACTTGGGTTTGCTCCCATCACCTTTCTTTGCAACCTGAAAAATCATATTAAAGAAAGTTTCTTTGGGTCTGTTCGGATTTATGAGTAATTTCAGTCTTCATAAGTAATGAGAAGGAAAGGTCACAATTCCTCTGAAATAAAGCATTTAATGAACTAAACATAATCGTCTGTACATACTAAATATACAAATAGAATACAGGATTGTACTTTCAATGTTTAACCATTCGGGGGGGGGGGGGGGGGGGGTGTTGAATGTGAGTGCATTGTGTGTATGTTGGGAGGGGGGGGGTTGATTAAAAAATGCATGACAATTTCATAAGTTTTTATTTTTATCTCAATTAACTCTTATCCTGCGTCTGTGCCCAGATGTGTATCTTATCAGCAACCGATTACGTCGGACGTGCCGGGCAGGCCGCCGGGGTCACTCAGTGTGTACTGTTGGTGTACAGCGCGCGCGCCGGGAAACGTGTGTTTTCGCCATGAATACCGCGGGAGTGTGTTAACCGATGATGAAAATAACGCTCTATCCTTCATAGCTTTCTATTTATAAAGTGTTACAAACACATGAATAACCCCCTCTCACAAGCTGATAAGACATTACGAGTAGTTACGCCCATTCAAATAACCTTTCTGGACGCTCTTGTTGTTATGAATGACCTGAGGTTCGAAAGGGGATAATTTATGTCAATTTCCGAATGTTTTACACTCAAATTGTTTTTTGTACCTGCACAATGGTATTCAAAACTATCAAACAAGCTTATTTTTTATCTAGTAGTATCATTTCATACAAAATCAAGCTCATTTGAAAGATTTTGTATAGAAAAATAGAAGTCTTGTTTCTTGACTATCCTTTCGAGCTCCTCATGTCTAAGTGGGTCAATTTCTTCTATAATTTCATTGGACGAACATCTAGAGCTACCAACTTGGCATGTTTTGAATGAGACGTATGCCTCGATTACGAACCAACGCAGGCGATTCTAGAAAAAGGCCACAAACGCACACAAACTCAAGCAGACTGACGCCCACACACTTGACCTGCGTGAATGGGGATCCGACTCAGGACCCGAATGACACGTAAGAGGATGCGCGCTGCGCGTGCGCTGAGCCAGGAGCTACACTGATTCGGGACCACAACGTAGGCGAGGTGCCGAAATAGGCTTATCGGGCTACATAAACCCGGCTCCCGCAGGATGAGGGTTAACAGATGAATAGAAAATGTATATAAAAGAAAAAAATTATCATTCTATTAGCGCAAAATATAAAGATTAACAAAAACAACAAAATCATTGAAAAGTTTGTAAAGACTTACAGGAGCTTTAGCTTTCTTTGGCTTCATACTGATTTTGGAAATGTTCTTGACTCTTGTACTCAAATTAGGCACAAAAGCTGTAAGAAAAAACAATCAGATATCAGAATTTACACATTAATGAGTGGGATTTCTTCAGAAAACAGAAACTTACTACCAGAAAAAAAATGTCTTTTCTTTTTACTTTAAATCAGTATGACTCTTATCCTGTGACATTTGCTATGAGGCACTTTACTCTTTGTGGCAAATGAAGTCATTTTATAACATGCGCGCATTTCTTTTCATAACTGTTACTAGTTAGCCTTCTAAAGAAAAGGATGGTCTGTTCCAAGACTTCTTCAACTTGTTATGAAAAACTCTTTAAAAGAAAGGAAATGGCAGCTGCTGAATACCTCTTAATTGGCTTTACACTTAGAATGAAATTCTAAACTGGACAAGTTAATGAAGACTTTTTTCAATCTAAAGCACAATTCTATTCTTTTAATCCTCAAAGTCTCAGCATATTTCATTGATAGCAGTTGAATACACCATTTACTCATTGCAAATGTGTAATTAAATTGTCGCATCTAAAACAATATTCTGAATAGTTAAGCCAAAGAATTTTTTCAATCCTTTCATGATGGTTCAAAGACCAAAACACTTACTTGATTTCAGCGTGTACACACCAGCAAACTTGCATACTTCTTTCGTTTCTTTCTCTGTTTGTGACAAACACAAAAAAAAACAACAGGTAAAGATCATTAATTAATTTTTCTTTCCCTCTTATGAACTCCTTCTCTACTTCCATTCAATGCGCTTTCTTTTATCTTTTGTTTCTATTTCTCCATTTGTGAGCTCCGTGTTTCTATTTTAAATTGTTTTCCTATCATCTTTGTCTACGAGTCTGTTTAACAAACTGTCCGTCCAATTCTCAATTTCCCTCTCTTTTTCTTCAGAGTCTTTTTGTCTGCAGCTTACATACATACACACACACACATACAAACACACACACAACACACACAACACACACATAGACACATATACACAAACATACACACAATACGTACGTACGTACGTACGTACATACATACGTACATACATACGTACATACGTACGTACATACATACGTACATACATACATACATACATACATACACA
>NW_004797442.1:108249-173336 GCF_000002075.1 Aplysia californica
CACACACACACACACACACACACCCACACACACACACAGGTACCCTACATGAACACGTGAATATAAATTTGCATTTACACATACACATGTTACAGTCACCAACACATGTTTAAACAATATGTTATCCACAGTCTCCTCTTTTTTTTATTATTGCTTAGACTAGAGACTTGCACTGCATTACTGCCTCTCAACTGGGACAACTTTTAAAATATTCTCTTAATTAATTAAGAAGATTCTAAACTCTACTAAAAATAAGCAAGCTAAATACAGCATAAGATCTAATATATATATAAGTTAATGAACATAGCTACTGTAGATTTAATGTGAATTATAAGCCGCATGAAATATACTTGAAAGGTAAATAATTATTTATGAGCCTTGGGATTTGAGAATGAAGGTGATGAAAGAAAAAAAAAGGGGGAAGGGGAGGGGGGCTTCTTCAATCTCTAAGACTAAAAGTAAAAGAGAGACTAAATATTATGATAAGCATTATGTACCTAGAAATATAAAAAAATCAGTAAATTACATCATCTAATCAATATCAAACATCGGCCTACTGTTCTATTGGTGAATAGTTTAGTACATGTATTATCAATAAATTATAAAAACTTGATTATAATAAATTGTAACCTTTTGTTATTAGGAATATCTCTGGAGAATGTGAAAAGACTAAAAATTGTTCAAAACAATGCTGCCGATTTAATTTTAAAGAAAAGAAAGCAAGACTCTGCTACACCTCCTTTACGGACTCTGCCCTGTCTTCCTGGTGAGAAAAGAATTTTGTACAGGTTGGCCACCCTAAGTCACATAAATGCTTAAAAATGACAATGCTCCATCATAACATGTTTATCAAATCTGTTGAAACTGTACATTCCAGCTCGCAGTTTAAGGTCATCAAGTGACATGTAGAAATTACTTTTACCATCAATGAAACTGAAAACAATGAGTGAAAGGGCATATTGGCATTTCATGATCCCAAGATCTGAAACACACAGCCTGGTAATAACTCAAGAGCAATCAAATCTCTTAATCTATTCAGAAGTCAACTCAAGTCATTTCTGTGTTTAGATTAAAGACGTAAGATTTTAGTCAGAGCACAATGCACTGTTTATGCGCTGCCACTAGTATTTATAAAGCGCTCATAGCCTGTGTTCTTTAATTGGGGTTCATTGCTATATAAATGTCATATATTATTATCATTATTAACACAGGAAGAAAAATAACAACTGCAAATTATAAAAGATCAAAAATATAGGCTACTGCATCCTCATAAAAATGTGACACTATCAGAACAATTTTATTCACACTTTATCAATTAAAATCACTCTCATCTCAACTTAAAACAGTAATATATTTATTTACGCTTATCAATTTAAATCAATTTCACCTCACCTTCAAACTAGTATCTAACAAAAAACTGAAACTGGTAATTAGGAACCAACCTCGTTTTTGATACTGGTCTCTTCCCCTTGCACTCGATGGCATAGGTCCATCATTGTCATAGGCAGAGGCTCGACTTTCACAAATGAGCTCAGTGTAGCTTTGCAGTTTATGATCTAGTCGGCTTATCTTTTTGTTCACCTCTTCAATAGATCCAATGAGAAACGCTTAGAAGAAAAAGTTAAGGAAACACTCATGATTGTGACCTTTGAAAGTCTTCCTTCAATTGTTAAGGCATGCACCTTCACTTCACACAGATGAGCATAGATATCCTACAAATGCCCATATAATGTAGGCATCACTGACAGATGCCCTATCATTGAAACTATAAAATTGATATGCTTCAATATACAGTGGAAACCATAATATATAACAGGCCCTGTAATAACAGGGATCCGGTAATAACAGGGATGTTTAAAATCCTCGTTTTTTCCTACTCTTTGTCTCTATTAAAAGTTATCGGTAATAACAGGGCCTCATCGGAGCCCAACCGGTTCTAGCAGGGACAAAGGCTCGTTAACAATGTGTAAAAAGTAAGAGAGAGAGAGAGAGAGAGAGAGAGAGAGAGAGAGAGAGAGAGAGGGAGAGGGAGAGGGAGAGGGAGAGGGAGAGGGAGAGAGAGAGAGAGAGAGAGAGAGAGAGAGGACGACCGGTCAGCCTAGATCTAAGCCTACTTCTTTCATTATGGTCACCAACGATGTCAAGTGCAAGACAAAATGCCTTTCAATTGACAAAAAAATACGAAATAATCCAGACAGTTGACAAAAAGCAAGTTCCACGGGCAGAGATTTGTCGTCAGTTCGACATTCCACAAGGGTCGATTCCCACCATTATCAAGGAAAGAGAGAAGATAGTAGCAGCATACTCCAATGAAAAGTTTGCTCTGGATCGAAAGAAGATGAGACTACCCGATGTAGATGCTGTGGACCAAGCTATTCTGTTGTGGTTTAAGGACGCAAGGAGAAAGTCGTTGCCAAAACCCATGTTCGTGGGTACTTGTGGCTAGGGAAACTACCCATGAATAAGAACAGCTAGATTAGTCCACAAATGTCCACTTTCCTTGCATTTCGGATTTAACAGGGATCGGATATAACAGGACTTTTTCTCTACTCCCACCATCCCTGTTATATCAGGTTTCCACTGTATATAAATAATTGTAACAATAAATTCCTCAATAAAATTTCTTTTGACATACATCATAAAAATGCAGTATGCCAAGCATGTCAAATATAGACTAAGTTATTTGTATGTCCCTATATATCATGTAATACAGCTTTACAACTTTTTTTCTAAATATCTCGCGCAAAAATTGTTCTAGAATGTTGTAATTTGGAACAGACATAATTCATTCAAAAGGAATTTGTTTGATATAAAATCCACGAAGAAGAAACCTGTTTTGAAAACGGAAACGGCTAAAAGAAAAAAGCACCCAAAAACGCAAATTTCACCAATGTTTAAAAATCTTGTAAAGGAAGTCGTGAAAAGATTAGTTGACCTTTTTCTTTATTTTCTCTTTGACATTAATATTCCATCCCTTTGACATTTACACAATATTTAATTTCTTTTACAGAGTTTAAAAAACCTAATGATTTCATTCTGAAATTTCTAGAAGCAGTGCTCCACATCCCCTCCTTTGGACACATTTTTAATGCGTCGTTCGAAATGTTCAGTGGCGCCTTAACACAAGGACCTGCTAAACCATGAGTTTTTAAAGCCACATACACAGTATATGTTCACTAAGAAGTGGCTCCTAGAGAAAATTGAGTGGGGGGGGAGGGGGCCAATAGACAGCAATTTTGGAGTTAACATATCCTGCAGCGTAAAAATGGGCTTTGCACTAAAACAAATGTAATCGAGAAAATGATCCTTCTTTATAAGACAATCGAGGAATTATGAACACATTGCCATGCTCTGATCCATGTCATCTCTGCCTAGCAAAGATGAACATGGTATAGAATCTTGTCGTAGGTTAAGATCTGCCATGAGAATGCAGACTACTGAGGTGTAGGAAAGTCCTAGCCGCAGATCATCCATGGACAGACGTTTTTTAGTTTAGTTTAGTTTTAGTAGAGGTTTTACAGCGCTCGCAACTGCATAAGGTCATACGAGCGCCAGATGATTAGAGGTGTTACAAGAGAGTAACAAACATAAAAAAGAAGAAGGGGAGATAAGGACGATAGATCTATATTTGATAGGCAAGAAGAAGCAAACCACCCACTTGGACAGACGTTTCATGGGACTCGACTACTGAAGTCTGCACTCTGGTGACTATAAAGGGCTGCGCATGGTGCGTGTTCGACCTGAAGTGGTCATTTTTTAAAGAACTTTTTAGTTCTGATTCGCTAAAGAGCCAAACTGACCGAACTTCTCTCTACTCATGACGCCAAAAGTCTTGAGGGCAACTAAACATTCTCTCTCGGAAGTTCATTCATTAGATGAAGTTTTATCATAATAAGTTCGCTAGTTTCGATTTAATGACCCAGTTACTGACGATTTCGTCATTTTTAGATTTAGTGCCAAAAAAGGGCCCCGGCGTACTGGGTTTACCCCCCTCGGAAATAAAGAGTTAAACTACATTTATTGCAAGTATAATTGCTAATGGTAATACTCCTCAAAATTAAAAACGATATGTTTTTAAAATCTTTTCCTTTTGTTGTTTTCCTGCTGTACACAATTATAAGATAGAAATATAAGTTATAATTGTAACTAACCGTAACCTGAGGTTAGAGATAGAATTATTTATGTTAATATTCTGGCATGACCCAAGAGGATGTTGTGTTGGTCCGTAAAACAAATATTATCACCATGCCCAACCCGCAACCAGTCTGGTTGCATGTATAGACCCTGTCCCCATCGTTTTATGCAAGAAAAATTCTGAAATTATGCAAACTGAGCCCAAAAATGTGAAATTATGGGATTCTGTTAATTTTAACAAAGAATGATAAAGGAAAATAATCAGAAATTATGCCAAAAATGATCAAATTTAGCTAAATTATGTGGGGTGCATAAAACCATGGGGACAGATAGGCCCTGGATCATTTCACCCTGCCCTTGGGACAACAAACTACATTTCGCTGTCTTAACCCATTGCACCCGAGCTACGAGTATATTCGTAGCTGCCGCGCGCTTCTGTCCAGAGAGCTACGAGAATAGTCATATCAAAATACCAGTCCACAAAATCGAGTCCTAACCTTTTGCAAGCCTGTTTTGATCCAGTTTTTCGTCATGTACGAGTTACTTTTGTTTTTTTGTCACTGCAAATCATGACAAGAAAGCGAGTACTGGAATTTTCATGGACGAGAAGAAGAAAAAAACAGCAACAAAAAACAACAAAACCACTGTTATTTTTGTATTTCTTGAAATACATGAACCATGTTTTTAGTTTGTTTCAGGCATAATTAGTGGCAAAGAAAGTTAAAAGTAGATCTAGATCTAAATCTAGAAAAACAAGGCAATCTGATTGATTTTAGTGCCTTGAAAACTTCGAAGAAAAGCTAGATCTCTAGATCTAGACCATAGATTTTCAAAAGCTGCTATTGCTAAATCGAGTGCCAATGAGTCGCAGTCGGACGAAGAATATATTGTTTTCTCTGCTCTTTCCTTCATCTTTCTCTCTAATAAAATTAAAAGAACATTTAAGTAAAATCTAAGCAAAATTTCATACTGATACCCTATAAATACTTTGGGCAAAATGCGTGGCTAAGTTTAATGTGTCGAGTTCAGACCGATTTTTCCCCTGGCTCGCAGCAAGCCAGGGTGGACACAAGTGTACTGCCACGGCAACGCAGGGTGAATTGGGTTAAGTATTACAGCAAATGCTTATCATAATCAGTAGCAAATTAATAATCAATGACTCATAATGAAAAAAACAGCAACAGCACTGAACACTGACTCTATTCTTTTCTTTCTTTTTTTATCTCTGCACTTGAATAACTTACCTAGAAAAATCTCACCAATCAAGTTTTTCAACAAACATTTTTATTTTCTAGATTCTATGCCAGCTTCAATAAAAGAAAAAAGAATAAGTAAAAGGAAGTGGATAAATCAGATCATAAGTCAACAGACAATCCAAAGGAAGGTGCTCCTGTCAATTTTTTTCCACTTTTCCGTTGCATTGAGAAGATAGTGAAAGTGGTTGAACCTATACAGTGTAGTGTCCTAGATACGGTTATCACACCAAGTACGGTATTAGTACATTGTATTTCAAGTCGGTGTTACCCGCCTGTGTGTTATGCAATGTAGGTCAATTAAACAAAGAAGTCTCAGAACACCCGTTCATGGATCTCGCATGTGTTTTTCTTATTGTGCTAGCCCCTTCAACATAACATACAGGTCCTTTTGCACTAAGGGCAGTTAACCCTACTCCTTTCCCAGGGCATGACATTTGAATAAGAAAGACTTTAAAATCACATTATTGCCAAATATTTTTGTACTGATATCACAGTCACAGACATTTTAATACAGTCGAACCTGCCTTAAGGGAAACCTATATAAAACGGAAACCTGTCTTAACGGAATCTCCCCGCTCCTCCCTTGATATTCCTCTTTAATTACCTGTATAAAACGGAAACCTGTCCAACGCGGAAACGGAAAGAAAAATCTGCTCCCTTCCGAGGGTTTCACCTGTCGTAAGATGGAAAATGCTTCACCCGCTCAGCCCTGATTTGAAACAAAACTTGCAAGTTTGGTTCCGCTGGCTATAAACTTAACCCAATAGCCATGCCGCTGGACGAGGAAGGGGAGTAGGGGAGCAATTTGGGGGTAGATGTTACCCTATTACCCCATCATGTGAGCCCTGAGCGATGCGAATGGTCAGGGTTGTGTGGGTGTAAATCTCACGACTGCATGTGAGAGTGCTCGAGTAGCGAGCCACACTACGGAAACTTTCCAGGGTAGCCAGCAGCCAGAGGTGTGAAATTAGTTTGACCAATGCCTGCCACCCTGGTCATACGGCCAGCTGAGAAAAGAGTCCCTCGAATCGTTGTTACACGATGGCAGTGAGGAGTGGTATTGGTTGACTGTGCTTGTTACACCAGTGGGTGGGGCTAAGGGTGGAAGTAAAGGAGAGTTTAAACGTTTCTGTTTTTAATAGGTCAAACAGTGGTACGGAAAGGCAAGCACTGGTGGTAATTGGATAAGTAAGACTGACGCGCATCAGACAGTATAGCAGTTGAGAGGTGTGAAGATTTGACCACTGCTTGCAGATCAGATAACGGATCCTTGATCCCACTGGCTGGGCCTTTGAACCCCCCCCCCCCCCTCCCCCTAAATTTCCCTAAGACGGAAAATGTCTAAGACAGAATTTTTTTCTGGCTCCCTTGCGATTCCGTTTTACACAGGTTCGACTGTACTTCTGAAAAACAGTATATTACACACATACATAAATAGTAACATACTAGATCTAGACTCTAGACTATAATAGTCTATTGTTTCCCTTAAAGTTTCCTTTTAATTTCGTCATCACATAAAATGATACACTATATACTATATATAGATCTAGATCTATACAGAGTAGTATAAATTATAAAAAAGTAAAAAAGGATACGAGACTTTGTCCGTTGCTTTGCTTCTAACAGTCGTTTCCGGAGTGAGACTTTGTCAGGAGCTTCATCAAGGCTTTCATCCAATAGATCCATAGGGGACCCAACTCTGTTTATACCTGACATTATGTAATAGTACAACAGTAGGTTTTAATTTTAATAATGAATGAGTGGTTGAGTTTTGAAACTCGAAAAGAAAATCGAAAAGATATTTCAGAAAACAAATATCCTCATGGGTCGACTGGTCCACACATTAGAGATTGCGTTTTACAATACTAAATGTACGTGTATGCCCATCGTAATTCAATTAAATACAACCCATTCCAATACGACTGTTCAAGAAGTATTAAGACGCGAGCGCATAGTAGGCCCTATTTGACGCTTTGCTCAAAGTCAGCCATCTTGTTGTTTAACAGGGCAACCGCATGCAGAGCTAGTTTAATTTCTAACATTTTTATCGGTATTTTATCAAATCAAGTAAATGTTATTTGTCAATTAAAAAAAGCAGCGTCAACAAAAGTAACTAATACTAATAATATTTTAATATTATGTTGAGGTCGAAAAGAAATTGAATTGCAGCTCTACTTTAATTCTGTTTCCTTCCAAAAATAAACATTTGCGATCTCGAAAGTGGAAGTGGACTTTTCGAGGAGAATGTTCCGTATCTAAGCTGTTTGTCACTAAGGCACTAAGGTTTGTCATAATTATGCTGTTCGAATTCGACTGGTCATCGCTGGTCTCTAAGACTAAGTGAGTGCATTTGAAACTGAACTCTTTCCCGATAACAGCACACACAGGCACTGATCCTGTTCTGACAGTTTGTGTTCCAGAGTTTGAAACTTTGATATTAATTATAATTAATAGCCCAGGCCTAGCCTAAACCTAAAGTCTAAAGATGAGACAGCGCCTTGTCTGTGTCAAGTTCGTGAATCTTTCCGAGCCTAGGCCTCACGCAATACAAATTCTCCTTGTAACTCGATCATCTGTAGTCCATTAAAATGTGGTATGGCTAACACCATCTGTATTTTCTTTTTTAACAGGAGCCTACTAGATTCATATTAACATAAATTGTAATAAAACATAACCATTGAGTTTGACGGTGAGAATGTGAGAGGAAATACATGTACTGTACTTGCATGTCGGTTCTCAAATGGTTAGTGGCGATAAACCAAAAATGAAAGTGCATAGATCTAGATGTAGATATCTAGATCTAGAAATCTAGAATCTAGAATCTAGATCTAGTCTACACTAAATACATTGTACAAGTTTTTTGGCTGAATCGTCAAATTTGATCAGTCCCAAATCAAAGGTAAGATTTTTTTTTTTTTTAAATTTTGCATGCAGGTGAAAACGGAGATTACTTTTTTTTTTTTTTTTTGGTCTCCAATGATACATAACCCGTGTTCTGGTGAAAGAAGCAGAAGTTTGCTTTTCATTCTGTTGCCAGTTGCCGTAAACGGTTTGACTACGGAACACAGCTTTAGGACTAGGCACAATGCCAAGTGCCAAAGCCAAGAACAATGTAAAGAGATGATCTAGATTAGAAACCCAAATCTAAATTAGAAATAAACAGATCTTGTTCTCAGAGACCAACGCCCAGTTTTGAAGAGATCTCAAGGCACGGGCCCTATTTTCAGTGTATTTTGTGGAATTGTTTATATTGGTGGTATCATGTCATTCTGCAGCTGGGCAAAAGCAGAACATTACCGGGATCATTTTGATAGAGGTAAAATATGTAGGCCTATAATCTAGACTAGGTCTAGTGTATCATGGTGATGTGAAAATAATAGTAATAGAGATCTCTATTAATTGTCCGTAATGAACGGTAATGTTTTAGACCTTATGGGGTAAAAGTGCATTTTAGGTGCATAAATTATTAGACTCAATGTACACCGACAACACGTATTTTATTATCAGTACTTTTGTGTTTGTAGCACATTAAATTAGACCCAATTAAGTGCAACAATAACACGTTATTTGGGTAAGATTGAACTTTGGTGGACCCAACACTGAATGAAGCCGCTACTTTTGAGCGGGGGCGCTGAGCTGCCCAGTTTGTCACAGGCCCATGAGTCAGTTTGTCATAATGACAGCACGTTGACACTGTAACTTTTATATAGTGCGATCGAAAATTTGTGGCGCAACCTAGGCCTTCTCAGTCCAGGCCCTGTATCCCGGATGTTTGGCTCTGGCATTGAGGGCCGGGGTGGACGACCTTATCTTGATAAGCTCGCCTCGACACCCGTCCTTATCTTATCGAGGATCAATAGGAAAAGCGGCGATTAAATGCGAAAAGCAGCGATAGGCAGATGTACTAATACTAATTCGTATACAGGTGATGGAACATTTTTGCATTACGCTTTTGCGTGCCGATAGTGTAATAGTAATGTGTGTAGTGTGTAGCCGTCTAGTCTGTCTAACCTCCTAGCCTCTTCATTGTTTCATTCAGTCCTCTTGGGTGTACACGCTTTTTTCGTTTGGATGTATTTTCGCTAACTCAATTCTAAGGATTAAATTTGTGCTTTTGTTATGTGTTTTAGTGTTCAGCCCAGATTCTAGTTTTCTTTCGTCTTGAATGTTATTGTTTCTAGAATCTACTCTTACTGTGAAAAAGTTTTCAGCTGACGTCTCAGTTTTGGCGCAATGAACCATGTGAGCAACATTTGAACATGGGAAGAGAGTGTAGGGGATGGGGCAGTATAGAAGTGGTTATATTATGCCAGCCAAAAGGGAGATGCAAAATAACAATAATATAGATTTCCAAAAGATTCGGAAAAAAAGCATGGTGGATCAAAAGTGTTCCTAATAAATTAATCGTAGAAGATGTCATGGATTATATATATATATATATAATATAATGAGTTTGCTCTCTGCACTTCCCACCTGAGGTATCTTTGACACGATCTGGAAGATTTATGGTGCCCACAGAGTCTCCAACAATATTTCCAGAAGTACCACCATTATGTTGTGGCTCACCAGCTCCAAAAAGAGAAAAAAAAAGAGCAACTACAACAAGTTCAGCTTCTTCTAGAGCTGCTAATAGTAATATTGATTAAATGAATATATATATAATAAACAGGTGTCTTCAAGTTCGATTCATTTTATCAAACAATGGATATGACGCTGACAGCCATTGGCAATGTTGCAAAGAGTAGATTATTATAGTACATTTGTCTTGCTCAGCAGAACTCGAGATGGCCCTGTTTTTGCATTTTCCATGTATTTTACTTCTGTTCACCATACCCATGACCACTTGAAAGGGGTTTCATTTGAAGCTTCACAAACTGAAGCACAATCAGGCATCCAGGCTTCACTAGAGATGTTGTCACATGCTAGAGTCAGTTAGCCTGGATGAAATTTTGTACTTCATGTGTAACCTTCCAGAGAGACATTGTTGGCCTACACTACTACTACTACTTGTTGGGTAGGGTTGGGTTTTTTTTAATGGAAACCACTGAAAAACTGTGCAGAAATTGATTAGTGGCGATTTTGTGGGACTTTCCAGCGATATTTCATCTTGATATATTGTTATCGTAAGCTGATGCGGCTGGCAATTATCTTCATGAAAAGATTTGTGGAGCAAATGAAGGACAGGCAAAGAAAAAAATACAAAGTAACTTTTTTTCAGAGGTAAGGGATTGTGTTCAGTTACATGCTTTTAATATAATATATTATATATATATGTGTGTGTGCGTCAAATTTATTTTCTTTCCTATTTGTTGAAACATGTAGAATGAGAACGATGTTGCAAGTGAAGAAAAGTTGTCCCCCACTAGTGTGCCATGGTCTTTTTTTTGGTGGTAAAATGCAAGCGTAATTCATTTTCATGTTGACCAATTGATACACTCTGTCACTGATGTGATCTTACTTTGTTATAAGAGCCGATAAACTCTCACAACAAAGCAGCAACAACAAAAATGCATTGAATTTAAGTAAGGTTCCTTGTACTTGTAGGCCAGTCTAGTGAGTACAGTGCGAGAATGCTCCATCACCCGCACCAGCGCTCGTGTCTATCGCCGCTTTTCGCACTGACCCTCGACGAACGTGTTCTGCCTCCAATGCCAAGGCCAGTCATGCGGGATGTGAGGCCTGAAACTGAGAAAGCCTAGGGCGCAAACTTATCCTCAAATATCTCTTTAACGGGTGAATCAATGTCATCCATACTTTGCACAGCAGTTTGTATCAATTTGTCTTAACTAAATCATATTTTTCTAGAACACTTGGGGCTATAAATTTATATAAAATACTTGAAATCTCTGTCACAGGTAAAATGTTATTGTTCACAGCACTTCCCGCTTCTCACACACATTTTGATTACGCATATATAGCATACGCCACAACCATCTTGTCAATTTTTATTTGCAAAACTTGTTACAAGAAATTATTTTTATAGTGAACACATCTTTTGCACAAGTGGTTCTCAAAACATGCGTTCAATAAGCATTTATATATCCCTATTAGAAAAACATGACAGACTTGCTATTAAAAGAAATATTGCCCCAGCTGTAAACATGATTTTTAAAGATGTAGAAACCACGTATTTGGATTTTTTATTTGTACTTATTCAGGAATTTTTTAGAATTCAGCTAGCAGGTGTGTACAAAAATGTTGACCTGTTAAGACAAATTGATACAAGTCATTTTGCAAAAATCGGAGAACCTATGTTCGATAGTTGAGGAAATATTTGAGTCTATTTGACAATAAGTTGCGCCACAAATTTTTGACCGCACTGTAAGTTTTTTATTCTCCACCTTCAAAATGGTGGTGTAGAGAAGTCCCTCTATAATGTCAATTCAGCTTTTTTTGTTCAATATTTCTTCCTTTTTGTATGCAAATCAAAGCAAATTACTCTGTAAAATTTCAACAATGGATGTTCTTTCTTAAAAAAAACATGAAAAATAAAATTTAATTCATACAATCAATCAATCATTTACTCTTTTTCAGAGTGTCAGTGATAACTTCCATCATGCAGGGCGCAGTCGAGGCGGGGTGGGCCTGTGACAAACTGGCATGCTTCCTTTGAGCCTCGCTGTGCAATGCCATACTATGGTCTGCATGTTTTTTTTTTTATTATTATTGTTGCCAAGGGGGCAAACCCACCCTGAAACCCTCCACTAACAGGGGGGCAAGCCCCCCTGAAACCCTCCATTGTTGTTATGGATTGTGCACATTAATACATGTAAACACGGTGGGTCCACCAAAGTTAAACCCAGCCTGTTAATTGAATACCCACCCCAAGTATTAGCGCGAGTAAATTATCAGTTGTTCATCAGCATCACTTTGTGGACATGGATGATCCAGACATCCACACCAGACACGTCGAGAACATGTGGATGCACGCTAAACGAAAATTGCGCAGACAGTTTGGCACGTCGTATGATCTCTTCCCATCCTATCTTCTTAAATTTGTTTTTCGTGACATGGATAATTATGTTTCTTGTCTTGCTAAGGACTGGGGCTGACAATCCCCCGTAAATGTGTTACAAATGCAAATTCTACAAACTTACATACAAACGCAAGTATTAACGTGTTATTGTTGTTTGGTTAAGTAATGTGCTACAAACGTGAGTGCTACAAATGCAAGTTAAAAAGGTGTTTTTTTGTTTGGGTCTAATGTGTGTGCTACAAACGAAAGTATTATTAGTACAGTGGAGTCCACTTATAACGAGTCGGGGAAAAAATGAGAAGTCTGTTATAAAGACACTATGCTTAAACCCCGTTTTTTTCCCTTCTTTACCTTTGTAAATAAAATACTGCTATAGTGCAATCAGACAAACACGCAAGTCGGTTATAGCGGAATATTGCTGCTGTTGTGCACAGTGCATGGGCAAATTATACATAATGTAAAACCTCGTCAGTTGAGAAACTAGTTGGTGATCTAGCGAAACAAAGAATGGGAGAGACCATGTGCGTCAACAATGAAGGCCGGAGCGACTGAGTAGGGAGGTTGTGGCATGCGCAGACAAGCAGAACGCATCGCGTGATAGGCCTGCGTAAGCCTTGTTTAGATTATCAAGGCCTAAAATGCCTCTCACTTCTCCGATGCGGGTATGGAGAGGTCACAGCAATATGGTGGATGGAGCGAATGTGTGGCATGTGCAAGCAGACGGAATGTACCACAGGGTGTGATGGGGTGGGGGACAACACAGCGGGCGAGTTATCCTAGAGCCCTTTCTTTCTGATCGTCAACGAGCTGTCAGTCAACATCACTATAAACGCCAGAGAAAGAAACCAGATTCGATTTTTGATCAAGTAAGACCTAGAGGTCTTGAAACAAAATCATCATCAGGGGAGATAGCAAAAGGAAATAATCAGAACACCAAACTCATAGATTAGGCCTACTTTACAGTTTCCCTTGAATTTATTACTGGATCCCTTATAGCGAGAATCCTGCTATAACGGACATTTTGCTCCGGTCCCCTCCCTCTCGTTATAACAGGATTCCACTGTATCAACGTATTGTAGTTGTACATTGGGTCTAATAATTTACACAACTTAAATGCACTATTACCCATTATGAATTTAATTTGATTCAAGGTGCATGTGCTGAACTGTTCCATAAACTAATAATGGAACCAAAGCCACTATCGCTTGTCACTGGAGCCACTATAGGATATAGGGCGGTCAAAAATTCGGGGCACAGCTTATCCTCAAATATCTCTTCAACAGGTGAACCAGTGTCACCCATACTTTGCACATCAATTTGTCTTAACGCAATCATATTTTTCCACAAAAATTGGGCTTCTATTAATTCATTCGCTACGTGTTATTTTCGGCTTGTGGACGAATTTTTTTTCGGGAGAGCGAAAGAGATGATGACTAGTGGGCAGTTAAAAGGTCTTTGGGGCCACAAATTCAAATAAATATCAACGTATTATATACCAATATTTTCAGTATGGTTTGTAGAATACATCTGTAATGTTTATTTATGTATTTTTCAACTTTGGCTCCTGTAAGAGATGATTATGCAACACAGTTTTGATTGGATGCGGATAAAATTTTAAAATAAAACATTTATAATCTTTGGTGAAACTCAAAAAATATGTTTGCACCTAGTCAAATGATACATCAAAATAACCATAAATGAATATAGAACTGGAAAATATTGAAAAGTTTGCAGTTATTTACCTACATTCCATAATATTTGTACATTTTGAACATAACATCCGATATTTTTTTTTTAATCTAAAAATTTTATAATCTTGAAAAACGATCACAAACAAAAAAAAAACCCCGCTCGTATCTTATATGGAATTATTCAGAATTGCATTTGGAGTAAACCTATACATGTCTTGAGAGGCACTTTTTGTGTAATTTCATCAAAAAGTAGTGATTTTGGGGAGAAAAAACATTTTGACTATTTAGATTCAGACCTAGATCTAGCACTCAAAAATATTGATTTCTCAATAACAGTGCATTGGCAATATGAGTCCAATTGTAACAATATTATAAAAAAGAGTCCTACACTTCTTTAGTGGGCAAAATAATGATAGATTTTGTTGTGTAAAATTACAAGAACTGGTGTCCGGGCTATAATTTTGGCATCGCGATAAAAAAAAAGTCGAATAAACTACGAAATCGCATTTCAAAACTGAATCTAAACTTCCGATTTTCAGTGGAAATGCTTGACCCGGAAGTCAACATTACATTATGACCTTTATTTTAACATGGATATGTGGATTGGAATAGAATTTAAGCTAAAATTGAAGATCGGTTCTCGCGCCGCCGGGGGCGGCTTAGCGTACTGACGGCACTTTAGCCTCGCTGCCCCCCACGGCTCAGCGTAGCGAATAAGTTAAAAAACCTTTATTCATAAACTTATATAAAATACTATAAATCTCCGTCATACAGAAAATAGGATGGTTCACAGCACTTCCCGCTTCTCACACACAATTTGCATACATATGCAGTCGAACCAGCCTTAACGGAAACCCGTATAAAACGGAAACCTGTCTTAACTGAATCTTCCCGCTCCCCCCTTTATATTTTTTCTCTTTAATTACCTGTATAAAACGGAAACCTGTCCAACACGGAAACAGAGAGAAAAATCCGCTCCCTTCCAAGGTCGTGTTAGGGGGGTTCTTTTAAAGGGGACGGGGATTGCTGTTCTTTTTTAAAATATTCCCTTCTCTGAGTTCCCAACGAGTTGGTTGCAGGCTCAGGACATGGGTTGTTACAATACATTTCTTCTTTGTTGCCGTCATCAATGGCTGGCTGGATATATCTGAATGTTCGAAACATTTTTGTTTGTACGAAGAGAGGTGAAGTCTTACAACTGCCGTAAAATGTATCAAATGAAGAAGACAATGTGCAAGTGCAAAGGTACAAAACGAAATGTGTCAGACGAGGAAGACAAGGTAAAATAAGCAAAAATAATTGCATGGTTGCTGCTCGCTTTTCCCCTGCCCATGGCAGTTGTGCAATACAGATCTAGATGAGGCAAGACTGGCTACAGTTTGTCTCTTTTCTCTATCTGTCTACTACCAGTCAAGATGGCAATCGAAGCCAGCCCATTATACCGCCACCCCCTTTGTACCACCAACTTCATGCTCGTCCCAAGGTAGGCGGTTTAACAAGGTTGACTGTAGAACCAATTGTAAAGTTTTGATTTAAAACTTTTTTTTTTAAATGTAGCAAGTTCTTTGTTTGTTTCAGGGATCTATGTATGTGCCAAGTGTGGACATGAGCTATTCAGCAGTGTGTCGAAATATGAGCACTCATCCCCATGGCCTGCATTTACCCAAACCATGAGAGAAGACAGTGTCCACAAGATTCCAGAATCACCAAAAGCAATAAAGGTAGATCTAGATTTCCATTGGTCTCAGTCTTGAGTTAAGAAAGGCCAAAGGAATTTTTATGAGGCGTTAAAGGGTTTCAAAGAAGGTCAGTGCGAAATTTGTTGTTGTTACACAGATACAAAATGAGCTATGACATAATGTGTCTCAAAATGAAGGGCATGCCCAAGAATCTCAAACTCAAAAACAAGAATTCTCGGATATCTCGTACAAAATGCTCTGTCCCTTTTCAGTCCCTATATTTTCTTTGGAACAAATCTGCTTCGCATTCTCAACTAAAGACCCAGCTTTACAGCCTTTCTTGCCACGAATAGGTGTTTCTTTGTCATTGTTAAAGCCAAAACGTTGTCTTTGTTTCACCACGAGAGGCTGGAGGAAGGGGGGGGGGGGAAGTGATGCTGACCACACCGCATGACTGGTTTGCCACGTGTGCAATCATGCTGTGGGACGCACACTGTGCGGATGACAAGAGGCGTAACTTTCTGTACTGTAGGCCAATGAGATGAGAGGAAAGGAATGACGTAGGAGTTGGCTGTGCACTCGTGAGATTTTCTGCTTTCCAGTTTCATTCATTTTCTTACTTTCACACCGTCGACACGTTCATCGAGGGAGCTAACCCCCACATTAATTTTTAATGTTCTTTTTTACCTCCCTTGATTTTCTCTCTATTTCTTTGTATTTGGGGTTTTCATGGACATGGCGAATAATGAAAATCTCGAACACTATTTCCAATCCCTGATGAATTCGAGTTACCCGAGTTTGACTGTACCTATATATACAGGGTGTTCAAAAAGTCGCGCACCATCCTGAAACACACTTATTGTTACAGATGCTCAAATTGAGCACCTTTTTCATTAATACAACTCTCTACTATGGACGGATGGGGCCTGTGGAGTGGCCACCACGATCACCGGATCTTGCTCCACTCGACTTTTTCTTATGGGGGCATCTAAAATCGGTTGTGTACACGAATTCCACGCTCTCTTGACGAATTGAGGCAAACAATCACAATTGAGTGTCACAACATCCATCCAGATTCTCTAAGGAAAGTTATGAACAGTTTTTTTGCGGAGAGTAGAGTTGTTTTAATGAAAATGCTCAATCAAAGCATCTGTAACAATATATGGGGAGTGCTTATTTAGGCCACATATGGCCTAAATAAGGTAAGGGAGGGGGGTTTAGCTTATTTAGGCCACACATGCTCAAACTACCCTTTTCAGGCAACTGAGTTCGTTCCACTTTCATAATGGTGCACCTTTCTCATTTAGTACAGTTATGTCTCAGTGTACAACTTATAAACCATAATCATAATGAATATTGTAAAGAACAAAGCACAATACGCAAAATTTTGCTCAATCCCAATGGTTTGAATGAGGGCCAGATTTTTCCTTCATGGAGGGGCAAAAGCTAGGCTACCATTTTGGCACACTTTGGTCCAGTGAAAAGGTCAAATCCTCCGAATGGACTTCCGGGTTAAATTTGGGGTATAAAAAGTGTGTACACAACGTGGCTGAGTCAAAGTTACACTATCTTTGCCTGAGTGACACTCTCTCGTACTGTCTCGTAGTAGTACATGTAGGCTAGTAGTAGTAGGCCTAGTAGTAGTAGTAGCAAAGATCGTGTAGAGAATATTTGGTAGTAGATTCTATCTAGTAGGCAATTTAGTGAACGTGCTCGCAGCAGGGCGAATCGGCCTCAATAAGCCCCGTAGACTTTTGTGATCGGCCACGAAGCCTCGTGTTTTGATGGGTCTAAACAACCCAGTGTTATTCGCACTGCCACATTCGACAGGCCTAGATCTACATCTTTTTAAAAGGAAAAGAAAGATCATCAAAATGGTTGAATTCGCGTGAAAATCGATTCGGTAGAACTAGAACTATTAAAATTTGCTTCTGAAAACAAGGCAATTTTTATACGAAGGCCATTTTTATAACTCGATGAAATAAAAACTACTGGCTGTGTACTGTGTTATTCTGTATAAAAATAAATTATGAAACTTCAGGACGTATTATTATTTTTCAGCATCTTTTGACGCCTGATCTGTAGAGGTTGAAGTTTTCACAACACTAATAGATCTAGTAATAGGCCAGGTAATAGGGCTTTCCGTAAAAAATGCATAGATCTACAAAAGCCGAACCACCGAATTGACCGAGCACCTCGCTCTCCCCTGCACACTGTGATAATGTGTTGCTTCGGTATCGCATTATTCAACTATTATTAATACGTGCGGCTATGGCAATTGGGATGTACTGACTGACAAAAAATTAAGTTTTGTTTTTATTTTACCATATATTTGACTTTAATAGTGCAGGCAATAGCAAGATCTAGATTCCCTGTCTAGAATCAGTAGTAGCAGGCCTATGCTAGAAGTAGCCAGAGAGCCTACAACTGCTAGATCTAGATCTAACTTATTATTGCTATGCCTTTGGGCTTTGGAATTGAAATAAAACGAATTGCACAGTTCTAGTTACTTTTAGATTCAGCAAGTAACTGTATTTCCAGAGTTAATAATAACAAATCTCAGCATAACAATCATTTTTACTTTTATTAGAATAATTAGATCCAACTTTTTTTCTAGAATCTGTTTTGCGCAAACTTAAGATTTTCTCTACTTGTAGAGCACAGAATTTACATTGTAAGCCTCTGCTCAGTCTTTTAGTATACATAATAAAATACACACACACACACACACATATATATATATATATAGAGAGAGAGAGAGAGAGAGATCTATATAATCATTTTATGTTGTTTTCGGGATATTTTTAAAACTCTTTTTTTCAACATGTCATAAAATCAAATTGTGCCATTTTCTTTGAAAAGAATAGCATTAGCAGTGGACTTTTTAGACAGCGAGTCTCTGATTCAATATTTTTTTTAAAATATGCTAATCAATGAAAATTGATGATAGTTTACTCCTGAAGAGGATAGGTGGACTCCGGGGTCTGCAAAGCGAAATACTAGGTTTTAGGATGTGAACCCCGGAGTCACCGTAGTGAAATAAGGTTTGGTTTAAGTAAGGATTGGTGGACCCCGGGGTCAACGTAGTGATAAATAAGCAGGTTTAAGGTGGACCCCGGGGTCTACCTAGCGAAATACTAGGTTTTAGGACAGGTGAACCCCGGGGTCACCGTAGTGAAATAAGTATGTTTCTTTAAAGATCGGTGGACCCCGGGGTCAGCGTAGTGAAATAAGTAGGGTTAATTTTAAAAGGATTGGTGGACCCCGGAGTCAACATAGCCGTAGAAGAATAAGAAGGTTTAATTAAGGATTGGTGGACCCCCGGGACACCTTGATTAAACCTACTTATTTTACTACGGTGACCGCAGGTTCCACCTATTCTAAAAACCCAACTAGCATTTCGTTAGGTAGACCCTGGGGTCCACCTTCAACCTACCTATTTCACTACGTTGACTCCAGGGTCCACCAATCCTTAAAATTATACCTAGATCTACATGCACTTATTTCACTACGTTGACCCCAGGGTCCACCAATCCTTAATTAAACCTAGATATACTTATAATTTCACTACGTTGACCAAGGGCTCCGCCAGTCCTACTATAGAATAAACTGAGGTCTACTTATTTCACTATGTTGACCCCGGGGTCCATCGATCCTTAGTTAAACCTAGATCTACTACTTATTTCACTACGCTGACTCCGGGGCTCACATCCTAAATCCTAGCATTTTGTTAGGTAGACCCCGGGGTCCACCTATCCTTTTGGCTAGATAGACCCCGCAGTCCGCCTATCCACTTTCTTGATAATAACGGAAAACAATACATGCCAGTTGTCATGAATAGTGAAGAAAAATGATGGAAAAAAAAGACAATGAGGTATACTATAATTTATCAAAAAAATTGCAAGTGCAAGTGAAGATCATAAAATAATTTTGTTATTTTCTGGTCATCTTTCCCGGTTTATAAAAAAAATTCAGTGGGCCTACTACTAGATCTGTCTCTGAAGAACATTTTGCTTGCCTTTATTAGCTTTTTTCACGTACATGAAAGCATAGAATATATAGTTTCACACAAATATATGCACACTACTTTGAAAAAGAAAGATAAGGTCATTGGTTTTTTTACGGAATCCGTTTTACGTTGAAAAAAGCGCTAAAAACAAGTTTAAAAATTTTAAGAATGCCCATAATAATAGTATTAGGAATCCGAAATTACTACCTAGTTGGCTTACTCTTTAATAACAATGAGAGGTTAAGAAAAAAAAAGACAATGATATAGGATTTGTCTAAATATGACCATTAGCAATAAAGATTTTGCCCATTTTGTCCAATTATCCATGCAGGTAAAATCACCCTGCACTGTACCTCAATAAGCACAAAAGGAATATTTCTGTGACTTTGTATAAAGGTGTGGCCTAAATAAGGTAAGGGAGGGGGGTTTAGCTTATTTAGGCCACAGGTGTGGCCTGAATAAGGTAAGGGAGGGGGGTTTAGCTTATTTAGGCCACAGGTGTGGCCTAAATAAGGTAAGGGAGGGGGGGTTTAGCTTATTTAGGCCATATGTGGCCTAAATAAGGTCACCCCAATATATGTGTGTTTCAGGATGGTGCGCGACTTTTTGGAGCAAGGGAAATGCGAGATCTTAAGCAAACGGGATCTTTGCCAACTCACTGTGGGAAGAATCTACGGTGATCCTTGTTAAGGCCCACAACCGGTAAAATGGTCTCCTTCTCTCAAAAATGAATTGACGTGAGTGGGTTCGAGCAAGGAGTGTTCAACCTTGACGATTAATCACAGTGGCATGAGGCATGCCATTTTCTCTTATTATCCTATCGTGAGCCTCAAAATCTACGCTTTTCCAGTTGCCCCTCCCCTTTACCTGTCCAAAATTTATAGCTATCCATCTCTGAATCTGACCGAGTTCCCCCTCCTTTATCGTTACGCACCACTTTGTCATGACCACACCAGTTAAAGTTCAGTCTGCCTAACAAATTCGGGAGTAGAGTCAACTGCTGCAATGTTTATGGAAGGGTTCACAGTTCGATGTGATCCTGCCTGGAGCAAAGTGATGTCAGTTTTAGGTGGAGAGCTCAGTTGTGAGTTTGATATAGATACTGGGTGTACATGTTATCTGTGCACATCTGTGTATTTTTCCCTTGTCAAAGGAAATGCCATGGCAGAGATGTAGCTCATTGAAGGTATGTTAATGTATGACTAATAATATGCTGTAAATAATCTATTCTGAAAGAACTTTTCTTGAAATTTTTGTCTTGAATTTTGGGTTCAATCTGTTTATATTATAAAAACAGGTATAAAGTTTTTTGCTTACTTTTAAATTTTTTGCAAAATGTTTCTGCCATTGGAAAAGTTCTAGTACAATATTGCAGAAGGCCAAATGAGGACAAATAGGAGAAAAGCCTTCTTCTGTTTCTCATTCCTGGAGATTTTATTTTCCCTCCTTTCTGTGTCCTTTTGAAGATACTATTGTTCTTCAAAATGATTAGAGCTAATTCAGAGAATACACATTTATCTGCTATCTTTAACAAATTCTTTAAAAGTTACAGTGTCACATTCCCAAACTACAGTTGAACCTGCCCTGATGGCCTCCTCTTTAAGGCGGCCACTTTCCATTTCCTCCCTTGCATTTTTTCTATAATTTAACTGTGTAAAACGGGCACCTGTCCAACGCGACTGTGGCCGCCATTTTTTAAAACACAACCCTTATCACACTAAGCAATAACACCTGTCTTAGACGGCTACCTTAGTGACTCCATTACATTTTGTCATAAATTGTGCATTGTGGGCGAGACGTCATAACCTATTGCCCTGTCGTTGTTGTAAGGTAGTCCCTCCAACCGATTGTGTTGCGTAGGCCCCTCCCACTGTTGACAAATTTTCAGTTGCTGGTGAGGTGAGCGTGTGATCCCTCGAAACCCATAAGTCCCGCCCAGAATTCATACACAAATCGTAAGTGAGATGAGTGGTCACTGTTTACCCAGTCTGTAACAAAGTAACAATGGACGTCAACATGAACTTGTAACAGAAGCGTCGCTTGTTCTCCGACAGGTGGCGACCCATGTGTTTGTTTTACCGTAGCACTCGATCCTTCTTGTCAGACACATTTCGTTTTATTGTCACCCTTGCACAAAAGCAACAACAAAAGAAAGAACAGAAAAAAAAACAGCGAAAAGAATAACAATAACAACAACAACAATGAGGCTACCTTCGGTTGGGACCTCAGAAAGGAATGGTTTGTTTTCTTCATCTTAATCAGTCCTGCCTAAGACGGCCACCTGTCTTATGCGGCCTCTTTTCTCCTTGACAATGGGTGGCTGTCTTACACAGGTTCGACTGTACATGGTGTTCCAGCTTTTCTTGGCATTGCTTAAATTCTATAGCTGTAAATAAAAACTTTTGAATTAATACATATTTTGTTATAAGAACGTTAATTCGGCCATCCAGATAGAGAGGTTTCCTTCATAATCTTTTGTAAGCTTCTCCCGCCATTTATACCAAACTGCTAGCATGTCTGTTATAGACTATATTTTATTATTCTTTTCAACAAACTGACCATTACTTAAATTTCCCACAGGTAATATGTGGAAACTGCAAAAATGGACTTGGACATGAATTTCTTGCTGATGGTCCAAATGCAGGACAGTCAAGGTTTTGAATCTTCAGCTCAGCACTGAAATTTGTTCCGAAAGGTAAAGCATTTCATAAAGATAGAGAAGTAATTCAGACAAAATACAGTAGTCTCCGCCTAAGATCCCGGTGCTCAGGAGCTAGGGAAATGCGGTATCTTAGCTGACGGACCCAGGGACAAATCTAAAGTGACCTATGTTAAGGCCCACAACTGGTAAAATGGTCTCTCTCCACTTTAAAATGAACTGACGTGACCCCTGGGTGAGTTTATGACATATTATGGTGAGCAAAGAGTGGTCAACTTTGATGACCAATCACAGTGGAACGAGGCACACCATTTAAATTCATTAACCTATTGTGAGTCTCAAGTTCTGCGCTTATCCAGTTGCCCCTCCCCTCCCCTTATCTGTCCAAAATTTATAGCTTTCCTTCTCTGACCGAGTTCCCCAGCCTTGGTCGTTATGCACCATTATGTTGTGACTACGCCTCTATTAAAATTTACTCTGTGTGGCAAATTCAGGAATAGAGACGATTTATTGCTGCAATGGTCAAGGAAGAGTTCACAGTTCAATGTGATCCCGCCAGCAGCGAACTTGTAGTTGTAGGGCCTACCCACCCAGCGAGTGATGTAAATTTAGGTGGAGAGCTCAGATGCAAATGCAATGTTTCGGGTAACAAATGCGTTGGTCAGTTCACACCTCAGTGTTATCCTGTCAGGGGCAAACATTGTACTGTTTCTTCGAGTTTTACAACACTTATGCGATCACATTCACGAGAGTGACTGATCTTTGACACGACAGGCAGGTCAATGATTTCAACGTTTCACTCTTGGCTGTGCGCGCCTGCGTTTTTGTTCCGTAAATCATGATCTGAAATGCGGGATCTTAGCTGAAGGTAGACCTTCTGTCAGAGTGAATCAGAGCGGGATCTTAGGGGGGACTTTTGTATAGTAAAAATTGTGTTTTCTTTAAACAACAGGATCTTAAGCGAACCGCGATCGTAAGCGCTGGGATCTTAGGAAGAGACTACTGTACTAGACTGGGAAGACATGACTGTGCAGAATAAGTGAAAAAACAATGGAAGTAAATAACTGAGTTAAAAGTACTGTAGTTTCAGACGGACTAGGTTATATTAGTTAGAATAGCCCAATTTAAATTCACTGCAGTTTGAAAGCTGTTTGGAAAGGATTGCTAACACACTCTCAATTCAGTCGGTTTCAATTTCAAGCCAGGTTGCAGAACAGGCACCAGCAATTTGAGTGGACACACAGATGCGTTTGGCCTAAACAGTCGAACCTGCCTTAACGGAAACTTTTGTGAAACGGAAAACTGTCTGAACGGAATCTCCCCACTCCCCATTTGATATATTCCTCACTACCTGTATAAAATATAAACCTGTCCAACGCGGAAACAGAAAGAAAAATCTGCTCCCTTCCAAGGTCGTGTTGGGGGGGGGGTTGTTTTAAAGGGGACGGGGATTGTTGTTCTTTTTTTAAACATTCCCTTCTCTGAGTTCCCAACGAGTTGGTTGCAGGCTCAGGACATGGGTTGTTACAATACATTTCTTCTTTGTTGCCGTCATCAATGGCTGGCTGGATATATCTGAATGTTCGAAACATTTTTGTTTATTCGCAGAGAGGTGAAGTCTTACAACTACTGTAAAATGTATCAAATGAAACTGAAAGTAAAATCTGCTCTCTTCCAAGGGTTTTACCTGTCTAAGACAGAAAATGTTTTGGCCGCTCAACCCTGATTTGACACAAAACTGGCAACTTTGGTTCCGCCAGCTCTAAACTTAACACCATGTCGGCTGGCGAGGAAGGGGAGTAGGAGTTCAATTTGGGATTAGATGTTACCCCATCTATGTGAGCCCTTAGCGATGCAGATGGTCAGGGTAGTCGGTAGTGTGGGTGTGAAATCTCACGAGTGCTAGTACTGTGCTCGAGTAGCGAGACACTACAGAAACTTTCCTGTTCCTGGATAGCCAGAAGCCAGAGGTGTGAAATTGGGTTGACCAATGCCTGCCACCCTAATCGTACAATAGTCTCCGCATAAACGCACACCATACAAAAGCACGCTCCGCTCAAACGCACGCTTTCGTCATCTGACGGGTTTTTTACTATATAATTTAGACATACAAACGCACGGTCACTTCCTCTAAACGCACAGAGCACGCTCCAATCCGCGAAACACGCCGACAAGTTAAGCTTGACAAGGGGAAATTTTCACAACAACCTGCACAGCCTGCATAAGACGAGCCTAGAATTTACTAGAAAACCAGATATTTGGTGAGAGTGCCCCTCAAAGAGAGTGATGGACAGCGTTTACACACCCTACTTTCCACTGACGAATAGGTCTCGGTCTAGGGCTGGTCGGTCAAATGTTGGGGGGGGGGGGACTGAAATGTTTGTTGATTGGTCACTCGAAATGTATCTTTGAGAGAAGCTTTCTGACTGGTGTTTGAGTTTGAGGGACTGCGTGCAATGTTTAGTTAGGTCTAGGCCTGATGCGCGACATGCGTACATGCCGTAAAACACTAGACAGGCCTCTATAGGATTAAAGATTAGCCAAGTAAGCCTAATAAGCTGCACTCGAAGAACTTATAACGTACTTGTTCAACGAATCACAAGAGATAATGTTTCTCCAGGGTGAATCTGCATGAATTTACGGTCGGGGGTGGTCGCTTGGAAAGCTACGTGGCTGGTCCGTTTTCTCTATGACTATGACCAACAGTTTCCTCTTAGGCTATCTGTTCCGGAAGTTTATAGTATTCATTACATTGAGTTTGTCTTTCTCTCCCCCCCCCCCCCCCCACCCCATTCAACGCCTTTGTATTCTTAACCCCTGTCGTGAAATCCTTCACAAAACAGTCATGTGTCGTCACATTATCTGCCAAAATGACCCCCTCTCTCCAAGGGAGGTCACTAGAGTAATAAGGAATTGAGATGACTGCGTCCCTTCCTCCCCTTGCAAAGGAGACTACTGTATGACCAGCTGAGAAAAGAGTTCCTAGAATCGTTGTTACATCCGGCAGTAAGGGGTGGCATTGGTTGACTGTGCTTGTTACACAGATGGGTGAGGCTAAGGGTGGAAGCAAAGGAGATGTTCAAACGTTTCTGATTTTATCCTATGAAATGTGAGCACTGGTGTTAATTGGATAAGTAAGACCGACGCATGTTATTATCATAGAGGATATCAGTTGAAATGTGAAATTTTAACCACTGCTTGCCAACCGGACAAGCGACCCTTGATCCCACCAGCTGGGCCTTTGAAACCACCCTCAATTCCCCTGTCTGAGACGGAATTTTTTTCTGGCTCCCTTGCGATTCCATCTTATTTTTACTCAGGTTTGACTGTATGGTAATTTGTAGCTGAGTTTTAAGCCTTCAGCTTCTCATCACTGCTTTGTGAGGAGCAGATTAAATCAAAGAGGTTTCATATAATTTTCTCCCTTAGATGATCAGTTATAATGAACATAATATCGTAATTTTTGTTATCTCTTGACCTGCGTAGTGAAAAGATCAAATTTTGTTTCCTTTTCATCTTTGTTGTCCAAATGAACTGGCAGACACCTTTGGCTTATGAATCCAAAGACAGAATTTTCCACACAATTATTCTAGTTCCCATCTGCAGGCCTGAACAAATATTTTTTACTCTTGAATATGTATAAAGTAACCGTGTGTACTTTATTTTTCTTTCAGGGGAGCTCCAAAATTGAGTGCTATAGAACACCAGATGACTTTCGACCAGGATCTATGACGTGCTGTGGCCCAACCCACCCATGGAAAGCCTCAGCATAGAAGCTTCTCCTGGATTCAGAGTCATCAAACATCGACTATATAAATTAGAAACTAGCCTTGCTTAAAATGTTTGTGGCTTTTGGTTTTTGTCTTCTGTGTAAAAAGCCCAACAGATCTGTATCTCCCATTCAGGTCATACTTTTAAAAGTCACCAAAATGTGCTATAGGAGAAGTAGTAATGGTCTTAATCTTAGGCATAAAAGCACCCCACTTGAGGAAAAGGAAAGGGACTGCTGTCTGCGGTGAATTTGTGATCGTTACAAGCTGCCTTCTTTTGTTTACTTTTCACTCTTTACCAAGCAATCTAGGAAGGCCTATACTATTAAATTAATATTGTAATGAACCTAAGGGTGGAGATTTCAAGCTCTTTGTTTTGATAATTACATACAGTATAACACGGATGGCTCGAATTCATCGGGACCGGCCTTGGTAGTTTGAGGGATCCATAGTTCGAGGGACATCTTACAAAGATAAAAAAGAAGAAAAAACGTCACCGCAGGCAAGGTTCGACGGATGCGTGATTTTGAGTCTTCTGTGTTCGACCTACACGTGTTATACTGTATCAAACTATTACTATTGCTGTTAAATTGCATGTCTTTTGAGTTTATCATACTCCACCGTATACACTTGTACATACATACAACCTTTCCTAGATATTGTTTATTAATCTTTTTAGTAAGAATTTGAAGTTTGTTTTCACTGAGGCAAATAAGCCCTCACTAAAGTCATCTGTTTATTTATCATTATTCATACATGCACTCTTACATCATTATGTATGGTATTTTCATAATCAAACACAAATTTGTAAGTTTAATTACTCAACTTTGCTTTGTACTATGTATGAACAATGACAGAGGAAATACTTTATGTTTTGCTTTATTCTCTGAGCTGGAGTTTATTTTCTTGAACGCACATCTTTTTAGTAGTGTTATACTTTGTTTTTAATCATTATAAAAATAGATTGCATATGCAGCACCTTGTCTCTGCTGGAAAGTAGGCTCTATCATAGTTTTGCAATTTATTACCCCTACAAGCCCTATAACTGTATGAAACATTATTAACCTCCTGTGAAGCTCTTGGTGCAAGCTGCCATTTTTCAGGAGCTTAACATTTATTATTCTGATTTTCATTTACTTTCTGACAAAATCTTTCACTTTCTTAGCTGGGTACTCTTTCCCACCTGGATTAAGTAAGGAGAGCTTGTGTGGCGTCTTTCCCAAGAATGCTTCAGGCCCAGACCTGGATTCCAACCTACTCCCCCACTTTTGCAAGTCTGACATGGGCAACCCTAGTCTATCAATACTTGTTTATGCCTTATAATTGTACAAACAATACCCACTCCGATTTTATTTGGTTCAGGGACATGGTTTTACCAGTGAATCTACAAGATCTCACTAATATACACGTATGATGTTGTTCATGTTTCACCAGTTTGTAAAAAGGAAATACAAGCTGGATGTTTTTTGTCCGTTTGTCATGAAGTGGAATTTTGTGCCCCTCTCAGCTTGATTTTTTAGGCAGCCGAGACATCTGTCTGAGTTAGACAAATGACATTCATCTTTGGCAGAATCATTGTGGTATGTAATGTACCATGAGAATTGCAAAGTCATTCTGGGTTCAAGAATGGATTCGAAATAAGGTCACTGCTCCATAAAGAAATAGTATTATAGCTTGTTCACTTTTGTCTGTCCTCGTTAAAACAATTTTAGCTAATTTTTCTACTGTTTTACCAATGCGCCTGAAAGTTAGCAAACAAGCTACAGATCATCCCTTGTCTTACAAAGTGGCATGACAGTGACACAACATGACCATGATAAAGGGCACATCTTAGATATTATGTATGTCTATCCTAAAATAATCAACATAAACATAACGGGGTTTTTTAAATTTTGCATTAATCTGTAAACCGTTGTTGGAAAGAGAGTGAGTGCCTTTGTGTGTATATATATATATATATATATATATATATCTCTTTGAAATGTTTGATTTTTATCAATACAGTCGAACCTACCTTAACTGAAACCTGTGTAAAACGGAAATCTGTCTTAACAGAATCTCCCCGCTCCCCCCTTGTTATAGTTCTCTTTTAATTACCTGTATAAAGTATAAACCTGTTCAACCCCGAAATGGAAAGAAAAATACGCTCCCTTTTGAGGGTTTTACCTGTCTGAGATGGAAAATGCTTTGCCCGCTCAGCCCTGATTTGTAACAAAACTCGCAAGTCTGGTTCCACCAGCTCCATGCTGCTGGGCAAGGAAGAGGAATAGGGGTGCTATTTTGGGTGTAGGTGTTGCCCCATCCATGTAAGCCCTGAGCAATGAAGGTGATGTGGGTGTGAAATCTCACAAGTGCCAGTGAAAGTTTGAAGTGGCGCTCCAGCGTGGAAACTTTCATTGGTAGGCAGAAGCCAGAGGTGTGAAATTAGTTTGCCCAATGCCTGCCGCCCTGATTGTACAGCCAGCCGAGAAAAAGAGTTCCTCGAATTGTTACATGTCATTGTTTGACTGTGCTTGTTACTCTGATGGGTGGAGCTAAGGGTGGAAGCAAAGGAGATGTTCAAACATTTTTGTTTTTAATACAGTGGAAACCATATACATGTATAATAGGCCCGGTAATAACAGGGATTTTTAAAATCCCTGTTTTTTCCTACTCTTTGTCTCTATTAAAAGTTATCGGCAATAACAGGGCCTCATTGGAGCCCAACCGGTTATAGCACGGACAAAGGCTCGTTAACAATGAATAAAAAGTAAGAGAGAGAGAGAGTAACGCAGAGATGGAGCAAGCCCACGCAAGCCATGCCACTGCAAGCACACGCAGCGTGTGAAGTGAGAGAGGGCTGCGTTGTGCTGCAGACCTCGATCTCGTGAGAAACCTAGCAACACACAAGCGTAATGTGTCACCAACGATGTCAAGCGCTAGAGAAAATGCCTTTCAATGGACAAAAATACGAAATAATCCAGGCTGTTGACAAAAAGCAAGCTCCACTGGCAGAGATTTGTCGTCAGTTCGACATTCCACAAGGGTGGATTCACACCATTATCAAGGATAGAGAGAAGATAGTGGTAGCATACTCCAATGAAAAGTTTGCTCTGGATCGAAAGAAGATGAGACTACCCGATGCAGATGCCGTGGACCAAACTCTTCTGATATGGTTTAAGGAGGCAAGGAGAAAATTGGTGCCAAAACCCCTGTTAGTGGGTACTTGTGGCCAGGGAAACTACCCATGAATAAGTACAGCTGGATTAGTCCACAAATGCTTACTTTTACTTTCCTTTGCATTTTTTATTTAACAGGGATCAGATATAACGGGACCTTTTCTCTACTCCCACCATCCTTGTTATATCAGGTTTCCACTGTAGGTCAATCAGCGGTCCTATGTGAAGTGCAAGCACTGGTTGTAATTATTGGATAAGTAAGACTGACGCTTGTCATTATCAGAGAGGATAGCTTACTTGATTCCCACCGGCTGGGTCTTTGAACCCCCCCACCCCCCACCCATAAATTTCCCTGCCAAAGACTGAATTTTTTTCTGGCTCCCTTGTGGTTCCGTCTTACCCAGGTTCGACTGTATAATAAATATATGATCATATTTATAGAGCTCTATTTAAAAGTTTACCCTGTCTTACTTCAGGGAAATTTGAATGACTATGCAGAGATGTCAGTGTAGTAGCATGTGGCAGTGAATTGTTTTCCAATGTACGACAGTGACTTCCAGTTTACTAATAATTTGTTGTTACTGGTACAGTGAACAGTAACAGTGTTATTGATTTTCAGTTTGGTCTATTTCAACACTGTCAGGGGATAATTTGGGGTTGTTTTAACTGTTAAAATATGTCTGAAGCTGATGTTTACTTTAAAAGGGAGGTTCTGTATAGTTCAAAATGTTCTGTATAATAACTTTTTTGAATTATAGAGTGGACTGTACTGTAACCAAGAAAGCAAAGAAAAAAATACTGAAGTCAGTGTGTCAAATGTTGCTTTCAACCTAAGGCAATTGATTTTTTCCATATATGTGTAAATACAAACAAGCATAGCAGACAGTTTTATTCATAGAAAGAAAGGAAACAGTGAAAAGTGCAAGCTGATTAATATTTCATTGTATTATACCTATACACCCTATAGAGTGTTTAACACAAAGCCGTTAAACATGAAATTCATGTTAGCATAGAATGATTTTAAACCCCATTTTTCCCCCTCTTTATTCTATGCACTGCAGCTTCAATCAACATGATTGATCAACCCCATGTTTTGTTATAATTATATGCTTTTGTTCTTAACTGAGTAGTGTGGAAAACCGTCCAGTAAATAGCTACAACCTCCCTTGAACCTCATTCTGTCTGATCTAGGCATCCATTCCATCAGAGGTTGAAAATAAATGTTTGGAGTTTTTTTGAGGTTTTTTTAATTTCCAAGGATTGGCAGCTATGATGCGTTATTAATGACTAAAAATAGGGTACACAATCATCTATCTATCTGATCTCATCTGATCTGAACAGTAAAAAAGGAGTCACCTTTCCTTATTTTTTTATTCTCTATTCCATAAGACTGTGCTTAACTCTTCACTCTTTTATAAGCATGAGGTGGATGATCCTGAGGAGGGGGGAGCTATGAACATGTACCATCTGTGATAATCCCAGTCTTGCACTTGCAGTAGAAGTTGTAGTACAAATAGACTCTATTTATATTTAACATGAAATCAACTTATTTAATACATAGAAATTTTCTGGTCTCATGATGTTCATGTTTGTACCTTTATTTATCAGGGTTTTACTGTATCTTTTATTTATACCACATGTTTAAGTTTAAGTGCGTATAAGATAAGATACATCTTTATTGTCCAGATCCTGGCACATTGGTTTGGTGTTCCACCACGAGTACACACACACACACACACGTACCCACGTGCACGCTTATGCACACACAAGTAGGCTTACAATCACATACATAATATAAATGAGCAGCAATATAAACAATAATAATCGTAAGCTAGATACACACTCAATGTTATTTTGATGCATGCTCTAAGGTCGTAAGTACACTAAACAAGATGGTTAAGATGGAAGCATTTTGATAGATGATGGTAAAAATGACCTTCTGTATCTTTCTTTGTTACAGATCAGAAGCATGGGTCTTTTACTTCTGACTGATGTTTTTATTTGAGGGAACAAGGGATGTTTGTTGTCTAAAAAGATGGAATTAATTTTCTTAGTGCAAGCTGTTATGTACAATTCATCCGAGTAGGGGAAAGAAGATGTTGAAATTTTACATGCTTTCCGTATGAAACTGAAAAGTCAGTAACAATTTCTGTTCGCCTGGTGGTAGTTCTTATTTTATTTTTGTTCTTGCCAGTTTTAAAAATCCTGCCTCCTTGATGTTTCTATGTATTTGAACTCTTATTTTTCTACAGGAAATATTGTGGTTTTAATAAAAGTTTGGTATTTTCACCTCTGCACTAATTCAGTTTTCTAAGTTATTTCTTTGTATTTGATTTTCATAATAATTTTGGCAAATCTAGACCAGAAAGTTGAGAAAGCTACTACAGTCGCTGCCTGAAAGTGATACATGTATTAGCAGTGTCCGATCAGCCTTTTATTACACTGTAGAGTAAATCCAGGCCTTTTAAAAATTTTTGTTCTACCGACCCCAATCGCGGCTGTTCACTGTTTCGCACAGAATGGAAAGGAAGCCTTATCAAGTGTTTAACACTCTGTTAAATGAAATCCGAAATATCTGTTTTATTAACCCATAAATAAAGTTCGTTGTGGGAGAAAAATGAGCGAAGCCACATCCACACTGGCTGTTCGCCCTGGAAGTAGTGGAAGCGACCGCGTTGAATCCGAGCTGGCTGATTTAAGTGCTCATTGAATCCGGGTTATTTTAGGGATTTTAAAGAAGGGAAAAAAAAAACGGGGAATACATCTCATCTCGTTGAATCCGAGCTCCACTGTATAAACAAGTGCTTACACTCTCAGTGACTCTGACTCAGGTGCACACATGGAACTATTTTTGTGTATAATCTCAGCATTTTTGTCACTTATCCTTTACTTCACTTCTTTGGTCAAGAGAGGAAACCATTTCAAGAAGTATGAGAAAGACAAATTTGACACCATTCAAATTCAAACCTTGATTTTCAACCAGACAGATCAAGAGATCAAGTTCGTAACCTACGGTGCCATGCAGCCTAGTTTGTGTCTAGTAAAGCAAATAGAATGCATGCAAAAACAAAGCCTGAACAATTCATCTATAGACAAGAGTGTTTCTACAGACTTGGCTCTAATTATGGGCCATAGACTGAACTCTGAGAATTCAAACTCATGATTGCATAAATTGTGTTCAGAATTCAGAACAACAAATGGAATAGATCTACAGTCAGGCACAAATAACTCAAACATGTCTGGGATTGACAAATATGTTTGACTCATCCATAATTTCTGTTAACCAATATAATGAAAAAATAGAGATATCAGTTGGGGAATTCACAAATTGTACGAGCTATTTATTATTTTGGGTTATTCCGTGTTAAGTGTTATCTGGGCCCAACTGTATTATCTTCATCATCCCAAAAAATACACCTAATTCCTTCACCACTCTAATTTATTAGAATTAGATTTTTAAAAGCAATTTTCAAAGAACAAAAACTGGCTTATCTCATATGAACAAAAATAAAAGTGGGACAAAAATTATTTTTAAAAATCAAACATCTGAAGTAGATATTAACAGATACAGCAATTTTATTTTGTCATTTTTATAGAACTGTATAGATATATAATAGCAATTATAATAGACTGCACTTTTTATACTCCTAACATATCCATACACTTGAAAGAAGATGCTATGGGTTTAACAACACCACTTATCAAGCTTGATATATTTATTTGTTTGTTGATTAATCTATTTGAACATAAATAAAATAAGTCAGACAGGCGCTCATTTTTGCCAAACAAGTGATACTGAGAGGTGGTGTATGGCCAGCAAGCACAACAACAACTATATTTCAATTTCAACAGGAACAAATAAAGACAATAAAGAGGCAGACAACACCAAAGCATCCATCAACCCCCACCAGGACATTTGTCAACACTATAGCCCAATACTTTCTCAAAAGACTCTTTGACTTTGACTTGTTACATCACACATTTTAAAAAAAACAAGAAAAACCCCCCAAAGAAATACAACTAATGCAGTAGGCCCTACCAATACAAGATTCAAACTTTGAGAAACTAGATACTGATAAAAGTGTACTGCATTTAGTACAAACAGTTTCAGCTAGACCAACACTGACTTTTCATCTTCAACCACCAAGCAAAGTCAAAGAGTGCACTATTTTCCCTCTGCTCCTTTGGTACAGAACCTTGCTTATGTTGACATCAGTTGGCTGCCATTTTCATGCGCTTATCAGGGAGGGTCAACTCAAAGTCAACTACGATGCCTCTGCTGGCTATGTTTACACCTCCCTCTCCTGACTTTTGCCCATCCCACCACCCTCTCCTTTGTCCCTACATATGCTGACAGGGACATCCTTTCAATTTCATAACAGACAACACACAGGACACAATAGGCTAGTAAGCCAACTTCAGAAAACACCCACCCCGATTTAGGGGGAGAGGTACTCCCAAACAACCCCCATACCAGCATGAGCACACAGGGCCATCAGAGTCACTCTTCCTGTTCTTCCTTTCCTCGATACACATAGTTTCAACACAGGTTCAGGCCACATTTTACCAATCCCCACTTCTTTCTCCAAGACGCATGCATGTTCACACACACATTGTCACCACCCTCAAACTTTCTTTCCCAAACTCATCAATTTGGGAATCTGTATATGTGTCCACAACCTTACAAGAACCCCCATGTTTTGTAAGATAGGTCTAACCACACTTCCCAGTGGCACAGTGTCAAGTTAGACGCTGACAATGAGGGGAAAGGACAATTTATGTCATTCTAGGATGTGTAAATTGCTCTTCTTATCGGTTCTAATTTCCTCTGCAAACCACATGAACCCAATCTCAACATCAAAGCTGCTGAAACTAGTAGTAGGGTTTCCTTTTCAGCAAATTTCATTCCAATTCTGGAAGGAAGTATGGCTATATATAAATGCTGCGTACATTTAGATGTGAAGGCAACATGTCATCAGATCAGGTCTGTGCCTTGCCCTTCTCTGCCAGCCAAGCTTCAGGTTTGTCCAGCCAGAGTTGATAGCTGGCGCGCCACATGAACCTCTTTATAGTGCCACATAAGAGACAGGTCACCACTGTGTGTGGCTCTGAGGTACCTGGAAGATGCAAAACAGATAGTTAAGAACTATAAAGAATGTACACATATATTATATTATATGTGAGGCAGCGTGGTGGAATCAGGCTCTCGTCAATTTTTAGGCATGTAAAGTTATTGGTATCATCTTAAAGCTTGTTCACTTGTCTTCATTTGGATGCAAAAAATATCCATTTATCTTGAATACAAGTCGATATATTTGCAAAAGAAGGAGGTGAGGGTCACCTGTTTTCAGAGGTAAAATTAGTGAGAAAATGACCGCCAAAGATTAGTTATTTCCTTAGCTTAAGATTAAGAGTCCGTGGTAACTGAAGATTTACATTTTTTATGCCTTTAATCAACGCTTTTCGGAAAAATCCACACAGAAATGAGTTCTTTAAAGGGCATGAAAGGTGTTGTGCCAAAAAACAAAAATTTGATAAAAATTCACAAAAAAATTGCGGAAAAATGCAAGTTTCTTCACTTTGATTATTTTGACGAGAGCCTCATTCCACCACGCTGCCTCACATATGTGTCAATACGTGGTGGAATCAGGCGCTCGTCAATTTCTGGACATGTAGAGTTACTGGTATCATTTTAAAGCTTGTTCATTTGTCTTGCTGTCGGTGAAAAAAATTCCCATCTAACTTGAACAGAAGTCGAGATATTAGAGATTAAAGGTGAGGTCGCCTCGTTTCAAAGGTAGAATTAGCTAGAAAATAGCCGCCAAAGATTGGTTATTTCCATAGCTTGATAGTCGGAGGAAACTGAAAACTTACATTTTTTGTGCCTTTAACTCATTCGCTACGTATTATTTTCAGCTTGTGAACAAAGTTTTTTCGGCAGGGCGAAATGAGACGGTGACTAGTGCGCAGTTCAAAGGTCTTTGGGGCCACATATTCAAATAAATATCAACATATTATATACAGTGGAATCCTGATATAACGAGAGGGAGGGAGCAAAATGTCCGTTATAGCAGGATTCTCACTATAATAAGGGATCCAGTAATAAATTCAAGGGAAACTGTAAAGTAGGCCTAATCTATGATTTTGGTGTTCTGTTTTTCCTTTTGCTATCTCCCCTGATGACGATTTTGTTTCAACATGACCTCTAGGTCTTGATCAAAAATCAAATCAGGTTTGTTTCTCTAGCGCTAGATCTAGCGATGTGGACTGACATCTCGGCGTTGGCGATCAGAAAGAAAGGGCTCTGGGCTAACTCGCCCGCTGTGTTTTCCCCCCACCCCATCCCACCATGTGGTGCATTCTGTCTGCTTGCGCACTTCACACATTCGCTCCATCCATCACATTGCTGTGACCTCTCCATCCCCGCATCGGAGAAGTGAGAGGCATGGCAGGCCTTGATAATCTAAACTGGCCTATCACGCGATGCATTCTGCCTGTCTTCGCATGCCACACCCTTCCTACTCAGTTGCTCCGGCCTTCATTGTTGACGCACATGGGCTCTCCTATTCTTTGTTTCGCAAGATCAGCAACAAGTTTCTCAACTGGCGAGGTCTTGCATTATGTATAATTGGCCTATGCCATATGCACAGCAGCAGCAATATTCCACTACAACAGACTTGCAAGTTTGTCTGATAGCGCTATAGCAGTATTTTGTTTACAAAGGTAAAGAGGAGAAAAAAACAGGGCTTTAGAATAGTGCCTTTATAACAGACTTCTCGTTTTTTCCGGACTCGTTATAAGTGGACTCCATTGTACCAAAATTTTCAGTATGGTTTGTAGAATACATCTGTAATGTTTGTTTGTGTATTTTTCAACTTTGGTTCCTGTAAGAGGCGATTATGCAACACAATTTTGCTCGAATGCAGATAAACTTTGAAAATAAAGAATTAATTATAACAATCTTCGGTGTAACTCAAAAGATATGTTTGCACCAAGTCAAATGATACATCAAAATAACCATAAATGAATATAGAACTGGAAAATATTGAAAAATTTGAAGTTATTTAATTCTACAAAATGTGTACTTTTGGATCGTTTTACTTTATCTAAGACAACTCTCCAAGAAACAAATGCCTTGCGGACAGAATACAGGTGCATCCATTTCACCATGTACCAGGGTCATCAATAGGTGACACAATTCATGCTCTCATCTTTAAGTTTCAAAATTAATACACTTGATCAGCTGATGTTATCATAGCAGTACAATGTTACACAACGAACTTGATTCACAAGGATCATGGAACATCTAACATCCATACACGACTCATGGGGGATAAAATAAAGTTAGTGAAAAACTTGGCTATGGCAACTCAAATTTTCCAACAGGAACAAAAAAATCATCCTTTTCGAGAAACGACATAATCCTATCCAAAGGTGAAATGCAATCATCGTGTCTTTTCACCCTACCTCAGTCCAAAAGTTTGTGAAAACAATGTATCATTTTCAAAATATTTACGTTGTTAACAAAAAATTCTGTAGGCTACTTACTTCTTGACCTTATTCTGCATGTTTGTCCTGACAGAAGAATCACATTGCAATGTTTGCAGTAGGTCCTTTTTATGGCAGGATGACTGAAACATAAAAATAAAGAAGAGAACTGATTAATCCATTGACAACCAGTGAAACTAAAACAAAACTGCTTATATTAAGTTGTAAGTTTGAGGTCTAAGCTAGACTATTATATTTCACAAGTGAGAAGTTATCTTAAAACAAACGAAACATTTCAATAATATAAAAAATCTTAGCAAGGACTCATGAAAGGCCTCAACATCAATTCAAGTAAGAAAAACACATAACAGAAGTAGTATGCTATATGTCAGGTCATTTCTGAGCTTGAGACTTGAAACTATTTTTTACCATGTTACATCATGAAATGCAGTTGATACAAACATGTCAAACAGCCCACTGGCCACCTGAAAAAAAGTGGGGCTGCTAACAAATTAAAAAAACCTTCAGTCAAGTTTTCACAATCATTTCACTTGGACTTTGATCGAGTCATACTATCCTCAAACCCCTGTCTGTACTGAACAGCTATTTCAAAGCTTAAACCTTCAAACAGAGCATGAAGAATAAAACAATATCTCCTTTCCAGCCTCCCTAATCTTATGATACAATTTGTCTTGCAAACAACACTTGGAAACACCCAAACAGCAAAAAGAAGTAACTCACATTCTAATGACATGTTTCTCCGCCACAGTTCGCATAGTCGAGATGTAATATCTGCAAAGGCCATAGTTGCTTGGATCTTGCTTGAGTACCAGTTTTGCAGCCTAGGTGAAACATAAATTTATTGATTTCAATGAATTCTAGAGGTAAAATTCAAAGACATACACTTTATCAATACTGTAAGTAGAATAGTATTGTTACTCTGCAATTAGATCACCTTGAACTTCCAAACTTTCCAGCAGTAGTAAAAGATAGAACTATATAGGCTGTGGATGTTTCAGACATGCATCAAAGACATGATAGCTTTATTGCCCACATCTACACACACTCTGACTACGTTGCCAAGGATACATGCACAGCGTAACTTTGGATGAGTGACATGCTCTGACTAAATGGATAAGTCACAAAGTCGTCAAAAAGAGCTGCAAGTGAGGCATTACTACGACAAGAACATAGTGAAAGCAACTGCAAGCAAACAATATTTTATCCCTCAAAAGGCACCTGTCTCGATGCATCTCAAAGCTGGGGCTCTTGGATGATTGAGGTCCCAAACAAAAAAAAGACAAGGACATGATGGAAGTCGATTTCAGAATAATAGGCTACGTAATCTCTTAAATGGTACATGCAATGTACCTTGCAGTCTCAGAAATCAGACTCATCGACACTTCATAAAACAATTAAAGCCATTAAAACACCCAAACGTCAACTGAACTTGTAAACATATAACCTTGGAACCGAAAGCTTGTTTTACAAGCAGCCCCAGCTGATCTATCTCTGTGAGACATGAATAGCAATGTTATAGCGCTGCTCACCATTATAATGTGATGGGTCTATCAGAGATGCGGCTTATTTTATCTAATTATCTGACACTCAAGAAGTAATATTGAGCATGTGTACAAGGGTGGGCAGTGAACACGTGTGAAGAAATTCTAAAGCCTTATATTATATATGTGTGTGTGTGTGTGTGTGTGTGTGTGTGTGTGTGTGTGTGTGTGTGTGTGTGTGTGTGTGTGCGTGCGCCAGGGGCATGGATGGCCAGCAAAGATGCCATTTTACAACAACATGATAAATTGTCCTCGTCAACGATATCATCATCAATGCCTTTCACCCCTGGCTGGGAATAGGCCACATACAAGCTCCTTCCATTTATCTCTGTCCTTAGTCATCCTTCCAAGCTCATTCCAAGTGAGCTTCATTTCTCTCATGTCCCTGTCCATGCATCTCCTCCAAGTTTCCCGTGGCCTACCCCTGCCTCATGCTCATTGTGGGTTCCACTACAGTGACTGTCTTGTGATGTTTCCGCTGGGCATAACCACAATATAGAAGGCAATGAAAGGAAAGTCAAAGTCAAAGAAGTCCAAGAACACTGCAAAAAAAACAGGCGCTGTGTGAACCCGATTAATGCCCATGAAAGGTTTTTATAAATGAAGTCGGAGACACTAAATGTTTGCCTGGAGACTGGAGAGTACCAGAATATTTGGCAGGCCATTTATTGACAACCACGGAAACTACAAGAAACATTACCAACGACCAAAGTTGAACTTGTACAAAAACTGGAGGACGGGACATTTCAAAAACCGGATGGGATGATTGCAGCCGTGCAAAATGAAATCGTGCTCATTACGTTTGTCAAAAACATGAACATTATTGACAACAGAAATGAGTTCTTTGGCGACGGTACCTTCAAATACAGCCCTGCATTCTATTACCAAGTTTACACCCTCCACACAGAGTGTCTAGTACATTATGTGCCATTGTTCTACTGCCTTCTTCCAACAGAGTCAAGAGAGGTCTACATAAATACACATGTTATGCTACAAATTATCACAAGGGAACGCAAGAAGCATGATGAGGAGTTCAATCCAAGTTCGATCCACCTTGACTTTGAGTTGGCGACACATCAAGCTTTTAGAGACATATTCCCCACAATACAAGTCAAAGCATGCGTTTTCCACCTGAGGCACAGCTGGCTAAGAAAAATAAATGAAGCAGGTCTAAAAAAATCATACAAAGACAAACAGTCAGAAATCAGCCAGTGGCTTACAGTCGTTTTTGGAATGTGTTTTCTTTCCCCAAAAGAATAAATAGAAGATTATTTTGCCTTCCACGCTATGGCAAATGCGCAGAAAGACCAAAAAGTTGAAGATTTTGTGGACTACATTTTTTAAGTATACTGTGGACCATTGGTAACACTCCGTCACCAAACATATTCTTGTTCCTAAGAAAACTCAATGACCACCAGCAACTAACAAAGTTAAAACTGAACGCAATAAATTGCAAACAAACAGCCCCTATCAGACCAGCGAAAATTACAAAAAGAAAGAAATTAACCAAATTAACATCGAAAAATACGTCAAGTACATGAGCTACAGGCTTTTTTAACAACTTTGGAGTTTTACAAAGATTAATCAAAGGCATCACCGTTTTATCTTCACTGTAGACACTGTCCGCTGTGACGCTTATTAAAAACAAATTTGGGATTTCACAACGACTCAGTAGCTGAGACATCAGATTTTTATCCTCACTGTCATGTAATTATATAAACCCATCCTGCTCAAAGTCCTACTTCCAAAACATTCTTGTTCCCAAGAAAACTCAACGACCACCAACAACTAACAAAGATAAAACTGAAAGCTATAAATTGCAAACAAACAGCCCCTATTGGAGCAATACAGAGCAAATCAACATTGAGAAATACATGTAGTACATGAGCTTCAAGCTTTTTTTAAAACAACTTTGGGTTTTTACAATGATTTTGTACCTGAGACATTACATATTCATCTTCTCTGCAATGTAATTATAAAAAAAACCATTCTGCTCAAAGTCCTACTTCCACTACTACTACTACTACTGCTGCTACTACTACTACTCACAACGCACTAAACTGAATCTAGCTGTAAATGAATTCAATCTGCGGCGAAATGACCATTCTTATTTTCCACAGGTACACGCTGTGACGTAATTGCAGCGAAACGTCAACCTCCCCTTTCCTTTTGTAGGTGTTCCAGTGACATGGAAGCCCAATGAACTGCTCTGTACCCAACCAGGGGTCCTGACAGCTTGTCTTAGCTTGGCAATGTGTTTGTTTTTCTGTTTTTCTGTCAAGGCTACCCAAACGTTTCCTTGTAGTGTAGTTGCTTGTTCGCGGTATGTGAAGCCAGTTGAAACTCGCCGCGGCCAATGATGGCACTTACTACGTCCACTTGTTGAGCCTTGGTCATTGTTCTCAGCCTATTTATAAGGTCAGGGAGCTCTCTCGGTTTCCATTCAACCATATTCTTCAGCATATGGTTGAGAGACTATGTATTGTTGTTGGTCCACTGCGAGTCTTCTAGCTGGCCATTCCAATTCAGCTTTAGCACATGTTCCAATATTTGTTGCGCTGTCCTCTTGAGATAGGGCGTGTCTTTTTCCGGCCACATTGTTATCAGGTTTAACCATTTTCACATCAAACGTGACCTTTTCTGATGAGTTTGAAAACCCGTCATCTCCAAAGAGTGGATTTATCAGTACGTTCCTCTGTCCGGAAGCAACGCCAACTTTATCCTTCAAAAGTCTGGCAAAGTTTTTCTTAAGATGGAGTGTGCACAATGCCAGGCTGGGGTTTGGAAAAGCACACTGAATTGCTCTTATGATTGACTTTTCATCGTCAGATCCAAACACCATGGGTGTTGTTGGGAAATGTCCAATCGTTGCCACTATGGTGGAAATAAAATGATACAACGTTTCGAAAGTCGAATGAGCATGCAAAAAGATCAGGCCGATCATGATAGGTGACTCATTGCAATTTCTACAAAGGAGTCCTGTGTGCTTATTAAAAAAATCATCGCCTTCACCAGCAGCTCTCCAAGATTGCATTCATATCAATGCCCAAGACAACTCTCGACCCAGAGCAAAGTTCCTGTATGTCAGCCAACTGCCCATCCAAAAACAACATGATGGAGGAAGACATTCATTTACTGATGACTCGAAAGTTTGTTTCTTACAAAATCTCCATGAGTTTTAACCATATAAGCAACCTGCAGAACTTGGTCTGCCAAGTTTGAACCTTGTTTTCCAAGTTCGCCCTCTTTTATTTTTTTCTGCCCGCTGCTTATATTTTAAATAATAAAAATTTAGATGGAAATGTCATAAAGTCATACTTTATGCAAACTGTTGCCAACTGCCGCCGACCGTTGCCAACTATCGACCGTTGCCAACTATCAACTGTTGCCGACCGTTCAACCGACCCTAAAACAGTACACCTGAAAGTGGATCCAAAGGTAAAAATTTACCAAATAAACTTTTAAGAGCACAAGTACTAGCCAACAGAAACATCCATAATTTTTCTCACCTGATGCAAAAAATTCACACGTTGATAAATTTCCTTGTGGATATATCGGGCAGCATCTTTTCCCATCTTGATTCTGAGTTTGGCCTGTTACTGCAGGGTTTTGAGCCAAAAAATCCCAATAACAAATGCTGCACTTGCCTGGCTCTTTCTACTGACAGACGACTGCTCTACACCTGTCACTGTTGTACACGGCACTGTGATGACACACAAGACACAAGATTGTGTTGACAAATTTGTTTAAAATCCCTGGATTACAAGATCTTTCTGAGAGTCTTTCTTGTACTTGTACACTCAATTCTATTAATAATAATAATAATATTTAAATAATAATAATAATAGTATTTTAATAATAATAATAGTAACATTATAATAGACCTAGATCTAAAAAGAGGCAATAATAAGACAGGCCCTACCGAATAATCATAACGGAAAAGTTGTGTTTATATTTTAACCCCCTTAGCGTGATGAGCCATTCTCGTGGCCCAAGTGGCTGGATTGACTTTCCTTCATGAATCTGGCAATTTCTAATGGTCGGCACTATTTCCCCTTTGGACTTCCTTTTCTTTGTTGAGCCGAAAAGGCGTGTCATAAGTTTTGAATGGAAGCTTTTGTCTTTGAAAGTAAACCTGTTGATGACGGGAAATACATTGGAAGAATCGCTCTGTTGCAGAAGCGACACTAGATTTAGATCTAGATCTAGTGATGATGTTGTTTCAAGTTTCAAGTGTTGTTTTTTAAATTTATTTGCATGAAGGAATGAAGGAAGAGACTAATATAAGGTGGTGGTGGTGTTGTTTGCAGTGGTTGAAAGGCTTAGAATAGAATCTAGACCTAGAAGATGGATAGTGGTCTGCGTGAGAGAGTCCAATGAATGTAGATCAGATCTAGATCTAGATCTAGATCTATTTATATCACAATGAACTAGCAGGCTTGTCAACCTTCCTGATTTTTTAAGGAAATTCCCGAACTGCCATCATCGTTCCCGAACCTTTCCTGAAACGCCGGTTTTCCGAAAATCGTTGTTTTTGTGGTGTCAGTCTAGAATCTAGATATCTAGATCTAGGGGAGGACTTCCATAAGTAAGGTCAGTAAGGAGCCACCACTATGTCATGAGACAGTTCAGAATTGAGGGCTAGGGGTAGGGGTAGATCTAGGGGTAGGGGTTGGGGTAGGGTTTGGGTTTGGGTTAAGGTTGTTAGGGTTTGGGTTAGGGTTAGGGTTAGGGTAGGCCTCTTCTTTATTGTGTTTGATGAGGTGGTAGCTCGTTACGGAAGTCCTTCCAGCCTTCCAGATCTAGATCTAGATCTAGATCTAGAATCTAGATCTAGAATATAGATCTAGATCTAGAATCTAGAGATATATATATCTACATCTTAGATCTGTATGAAATAAGGCTAGAAGTATGGCAGAAAAAACAACACTTTTACAACAAATTAGGCTATCGCTAATCTAGATTCTAGATTTAGATCAATTATAACCATAGAGTTATCTCCTTTTAATAATTAATAGTGTACATCTATGATTAGTCTTAGAACAACCTTCTTGCACAGACAACTCGAACACTGCACCTGCACGGCGAACGGTAGGCTACCAAAAAATAATACTTTCAACTTTCAATAAAAATGAGTTCTGAGACAACAGGGCCGCAGACAGAGACTTCGTTTACTTTCATTTTAAACGAGCAGCATTTGGGCCACAGAATTCTGTGATTTGGGCTAAGGTTAATTGGAATTTTTGCGAAATATTAAGTCAACAGTATGAATATTGTTATAAAAGTAGTGTTATTTCTTGTACACACATCATTTATTTCTTTAGCAGGTTCTAGACAAAAACACAAAAGATGATACGTAAACAGTTGTTGCTGCGTTATGGCTTTTGGTGTATACTGTCATGGCGACTTCTAGAGGTAGCTCGATGTCTGTGCAAAGGAGGATACGGTGCTGACCGTCCGTCGTTTCATGCTGGCCTCCAGAGTTCATTATGCTTATCCATCATTATTCAGTGTACACATGAGTCTACCGGTCGAAGACGAAGACGTAAATATGCTGTCTTCCTCTCCTTACCCATCCACTGTTCATGAGTGGACAAAAGCAATTCGTCGCCCAACCTCTTATCGTGTGGGTAACGCACGGTTTCACCTAAAGCCCAAAGTTGTTTTATATGCAGTTTTGCTGTCAGTGTCTGTGTTAGTGCTCTTGTTTATGTTTATGCCAAAAACGACCCCTATTGTGAAGTGCGATGCGGAGCAACAATTATCAAATTATGATCCCACATATCCACTAACAAATCCACAAAGAATAGCAGGCAGTATCGTTTACACAATCGGTCTTATCACAGACCTTGACACCAACTCCAAAAGTAAAGAAAAGAAAAGTACATGGTTGAGTTATTATAGAAAAGGAAATTTGACACTGTCGGAGAGTCGCACATATGTAAATGTAAAGCTTGGTTCTCCGAAAGTTCTTTTCTCCAACATCGCATCGGGGGACCGAGGTATGGAGCTGTCAGAACTAGTGGTCTTCAATGGAAAACTCTACACTGTTGATGACCGCACTGGAATTGTTTATGAAGTTTCAGGCCAGCAAGTAATCCCATGGGTTATTTTGGCTGATGGAAATGGAAAGGCAAACAAAGGTATGTTGCTTTAAAGTTGAAAATCAGTGTAAATTATTTCGAAGTGGCTAGCCGTACTTAACCTTTTGCCACTCGGAGGCGCCGATGTGCGCCGTCATCGCTAACCCCCGTAGTCGCCGATGTGCGCCGACACGCCCACTCGATTCACCCGTTTGCACTACTTTCGTTTCTACGTTGTCTCGCTTCCTGCGAGGTCGCACGAGATTGCCGAGCTTTTATAGCGAGAATCTAGAGTGGTTGCCCTTTACTGTCGTGTTTATTTGGTGAAAATCGATCGAAGCACGCGAGAGCGGCGATTTTTTTAATTTCGTGCTTTTTAGAGACCTAAATCTAACTTTGTGTCGTGGATGAAATTTTGCGTCGCTACAGGCACTGTATACGATGGAGACACTTATAATTGGGATTTAAATGCCGATATCGTCGACCAAGGGGCTAGATCTAGTGCTTGTAGTACAAGTAGTCACTCGGACACTCAGTCGTGAAAGAGAGAGAGAGCGAGAACTATAGATATCTAATCTAGTAGGAGAGCGAACACGATGTCGCAGGTCTAGATCTAGGCTCTAGGGGGAGGGGAACAACTATGATAGTGATGTTGATGGCGAGATCGTTGCTGGAGGTGATGATTTAGAAGACTGATGAAGAAGATAGGCCTAGCACCCACAGCACTTTAGCTAAATCTAGATTCTAGATCTAGTACTACATACTTGCTGCACTACGACGTAAAAAAGGGAGGAGCAACACTGGGACTGTGGGCTCTGTCACAACAAATCCTTTAGAGCATGTTGTGATCAGGATACATGGTAAAAAGGGGTCGTGCCACTACTGTGTAAAGACCAGAAACTTTACAAAGCTAGGCAGAGGGAGTGAGACAGTGACAGGATGCAATTTGGGCCAGGTTAGACCTTGCAAAAGGCTGTTCTGGGTAAAACATCATGAACTTCTGCGGGCAAAAAAAGCGGGTTGTGTCTTTTGGGGGGTTTTTTTCACTTCAGAATTTTTTTTTACCTAATACACAATGATTTTTCGTACACAACCATACATTTTCTTGTAGTTTATTCATTTATCTGTGCTCTGACACCTAAACTGTAATTTTAGACTCATCCTCTGATTTTTAATGATTTTTAAAAATAATATAGTCATGCAGTCTAAGCCGAGTTAGGTCCCTTTTGCCAGAATTTCAGCCTTGTTGGGCAGGGATAGCTCTGAGGGTGAAAGGGTTAAGTACGGCTAGACTGCCAGTCTAGCCGTACTTAGATATCTAGGTTTGGCCCAATCGACTCAAGCCTGTTAAGTACACAGGTCTCATTAGATCTAGAGCCTATGTACGGCATACCGTCACCTTAGTGTTTTGTGATGACTATTTCCGGAAGTGAACTTTTGTATTACCATAACTTCGGCTCTTTCCAAAACATCGACCCAAAATTTTGTTTCGTTGAGAGGCCAGCCTTTCCTGTAGGTGTGGGGTGAAGTCTTTAGTCAGATAATGTATAAAAAGAAGACCCTTAACCTAGACTTGACGCATGCCATGACATGTACCCCATACCGTCACGTGTCGGGGTTTCTGTCATGGCATGTACCTCATACCGTCACCCACTACACCCCATACCAGCACCCCCAAATTGAAGCACAACTAGGCGTTTGAAAAGAGGAAAGAAGCAAAGACGAACTCCTTTTGTACAGTGGGCCTAAGACAGAACTAATGTTTATTGACATACTAAAAAGAACAACCACCAGAACATACTCACATACATCTTACTCACACATAGGTACATGAATGTTTCATTTTTCTCTTCCACACATATCACAAACTCATATATGAACATCTTCCTCACACACAGGTACATGAATGCTTCATTTTACTCTTCCTCACATATCAAAACAAACTCACTTGAACATCTTAATCTTTTACTCACACACAAGTACTTGAATGCTTCATTTTACTCTTCCTCACATATCACAAACTCATATGAACATCTTCCTCACACACAGGTACATGAATGCTTCATTTTACTCTTCCCCACATATATCACAACAAACTCACTTGAACCAGATTCGTTTAAAATCGCTCTTGTAAAACCTTTGCTAAAGAAGCAAAACTTAGATCAGAATGTTTTAAAGAACTATAGACCTGTTTCAAATCTACCTTTTTTGTCTAAAATCCTTGAAAAGGTTGTCCTCGAGCAGCTTCGTCATCACTTACAAAAAAACAATCTGTTAGAGCCATTCCAGTCTGCCTATCGAGCTAACCACAGCACAGAAACAGCACTTCTTGAAGTCATGAATGACATGCTTCCTGATTGTGATTCAGGAAAAGTTGTTTTGCTGAGTCTTTTAGATCTATCAGCAGCTTTTGATACAATTGACCATCACATTTTATGAAGCGATTGGAAGTGTCTTTTGGATTATCCGGGACTGCCCTTAGCTGGTTTTCTTCTTACCTGTCAAATCGTTACCAATCTGTTTTTATTAAAGGGCTTAAAAGTCATCAGATCATGCTCTTAAGTATGGGGTCCCCCAGGGCTCAGTCCTCGGTCCAGTTTTGTTCACCATTTATACTCAACCACTTGTCAAGGAAATAATTAAATATGACTTAAAATACCATTTCTATGCTGATGATACCCAAAGTTATGGTTCAACATTGTTTACCAACTTAGATGAACTTGTCCATCGTGCTGAAAATTGTATTGCCTTTGTGAATAACTGGATGAACAAAAATAAATAGATGTTAAATGATAATAAAACAGAAGTCATTCTGGCAGGCAATTCAATGTCTGTTAAAGAGGTTGACCATGATCACTTTAAAATTGGTAATGCAAAAATTTTATTTTCAAGAAAAGTTAAGAATCTTGGCATCTATTTTGATTCTAGTTTGTCAATGTCGGCTGAGGTAAATCATCTGATCAGCTGCATGTATTTAGAAATAAGAAAAATTAGTAAAATGCGTCATCTGATCAATACCAAGTATACTGCTTTACTAGTAACTAGCTTAATTTTATCTAAACTCGGTTATTGTAACTCCTTGTTATCAGGAATATCACTGGAGAAAGTTAAAAGACTTCAAACTGTCCAAAACAATGCAGCACGTTGCATTGGCTTCCTGTTGAGAAAAGGATTGTGTACAAGTTGGCCACCATATGTCACAAATGTTTGAATGATAATGCACCATCATATTTATCAAATCTTATAAGACTGTACATTCCAACTCGCAGTTTAAGGTCATCAGCTGACAAAAAGAAATTTATTTTACCATCTATGAAACTTAAAACAATGGGTGAAAGGGCATTTGAATACCAAGGCCCTAAGATCTGGAATGCTTTACCAAGTACGTTGAGAGAAATCAAATCTTTTGATTCATTCAAATGTCAGCTGAAGTCGTTTCTGTTTTTAAATTAATAAGATGAATATTTGGAATAATTTTCTTTAGTCAGAACACAATGTTTCATGTTACTGTTGTATGTTGTACTGTATTGTAAAGCGCTCAGAGCCTGTGTACTTTATTAGGGGTTGAGCGCTATATAAATGTCATTTATTATTATTATTATTATTAACATCTTTTACTCACACACAAGTACTTGAATGCTTCATTTTACTCTTCCGCATGTATCACAACAAACTCACATGAACATCTTACTCGCATACATAGGCCTACATGAATTTCCCTGTTGTTTCTTCTTCTGCTTCCCTGCTCTCTGCTTCTCCAACTTCGTTAACTTTTCTCCTCTTTTCTCTTCTTCCTTCTCCACCCTTTTCTCTCCCTTTCTCTCTTCCTCTTTTCCACTTCTTCCTTTTTCTTTTCTTCTTCCAATTTCTTCGCCTCCTCCCATGCTTTGTACTTTGCCCGTAAGACATGTATGTAGGGGCCTTAGCCCGCTTCTCTGTGTTGAAACCTTAGATAGTTCCAGCTTGCTGGTATGGGCAGGTTGACGAACGAGGGGGCAGGAATGAGTTGATTTTACAAACAAAGTATTTTCTGTATGCCCCCTCGTTCTCCTTAGGTTCGATTTTGTGCCAGTGGCAACGGCGGACCCAATGCATGTCTGATGCCATCCATCCAGTGGCAATGGCATGATCAATTAGACTGTCACGGACAAAGCTAAAGTGTTGTCCTGAAGCAGTTTTTGGGGGGCTTGGAGTGTCACCAGAGTTTCATCTTCCAATGGTCTCAATGCCTGCTCAGGTAGACAATAGACATAGTCCTGGTTATCCACAGGATCCCGAGCTGGGGTCGAAACCAAAGGTAGCTGAAACTCTGCTGCAGGATCCAGGAAGTCCTCAGAGGTACATTCGATCCCCGAGAATTCCAGACCTGTGGTCGAAAAGTCTAGGGCATCAACTGACCACTCACAACTAGAGACAAGGGCAGTTGGGGGAGGGCCAGCAAGTTTTTCTTCTGAATCAGAAGCAGTAGGAGCAGGAACAATATCACAACATGTGGAAACAGTGGCTGGAAGAACATCATCACAACATGTGTATACATTGGACAGAGGAACATCATCATCATCATTACATACAACGGGATAGAGTTTCCTTCATACAAATTTGTTTCAAACATTAAAAAAGAAAAATCTAAACTCGCTCATTTTCTAATGAATCCGTGTCTAAATAGATCTATCTAGATCTATATCAAATCGTAGAAACTAAAAAATCTAGAGTACTAAGATGCCATCCATAGTCCGTCAAGAAATAGGGTGACCTTATTTAGGCCTAAATAAACTAAACCCCCCTCCCTTACCTTATTTAGGCCACCTGTGGCCTAAATAAGCTAAACCCCCCTCCCTTACCTTATTTAGGCCATATGTGGCCTAAATAAGCACTCCCCAAGAAATAACTATTTTTCAAGTCACGCACAACAATGTAAAAATACGGTGACGGTATGGGGTATATCCATAAAAAAATTGTACCCCATATCGTCACCCCCCCTACGGGCCCCAATTGTTACAACAAAGAGCAGCGAATGGGTTTGTGGCGGTAACTAGACCCTTATAAACTGAATAACAATGCGAAACGAATCCTGCGGGTACTATTATAGAACCAATAGCTTATTTCCCAAGATGTATTGCGCATCTGCAAGCCGTAATGGCTGAACGTGGTTCTTACCTTTGGAGATGAAATGGATTATTTCTGCTCACACGTGTCTGATTCTGCTCAAAATTGTTGAACTTGAAAACAAAACAATGTTGAACGGAATTGTTTAGCAGACGGCATTCCAGATTATCGTATAATTGTCTGGTTGTCCAATTTTAGGCCAAATGCTTGCCAAGTGACGGTATGACGTACGTGACGGTATGCCGTACATAGGCTATAGATCTAGTAATTATTCAGGTTCAAATACATGCAAGTCAGTAAGGCACCTTTTGGTTTTGTCTGAAATACAAATACTTTATGCATTGCAAACTAAAAATTTCATTTACAATTCAGCCATCAATATTAAGTACGGCTAGCCTGACAGTCTAGCCGTCCTTAAGTACGGCTAGCCTGGCTGTCTACCCATACTTAAATACGGCTAGACTGCCAGTCTAGCCGTACTTATCTTAGGCCCTATTAACATTAGAAAACAGGAGGTTTAAAATACATGCACTGTCATTAAGGCACCTGGTTTCGTCTCAAATACAAATACGTTAGGTACTGCACACTAAAAATGTATATTATTTACAATTCAGTAGGCCTATTTTTTGTAAATGGTCAGTCTAGCCATCATATTAAGAATAAGTACGGCTAGACTGCGAGTCTAGCCGTACTTAAGTACGGCTAGCCTCTTCCAAATTATTTTGGTGATTTTGTAGTTTTGTTCATTAAAGTCCAAAGCTGAATGCCAGAGGCCCTGAATTGCCAGGTAATCATTGAGGAGTGAACTAAGTGTGAGACTAGAAGGAAACAATAAAGCCAGAAAATCAAAATCCTAGCAAAGAATGGCCCTTTTTCGGCAGTTAATAAAAATATGGAGGTGGACGTTGGCCTGAAATTTACCATAATTTGATATTTTGCAGCTGCTCTTTGTGTTGCCCATTTGGTCATCAAGACTTCCAGATTTCTTCTCAGGATGTAAACAAATGGATCGTGTACTTTAACAAACGGAACTACAAAAATAACAATGCGTAAAAATCATCTCCCAATATTTCAAAAAGAAAAAACAGTAGAAATCCAGCTTGGACACATGTGTTGTACGTACGTTCAAATTTTTATTTCAAGTTTTACAATTGTGTGCTTAAAGTTAATTAATGTGGGTGGTGGGCACATCTCACTCCACTATGTTGATTGTAGCTGTTATTTGATCTTTTACGTCATTGATATTTGCTTGAACTGAGTAAGATGATGGAGACATATTTGTGTGTTTACAAAAAAACAACTTACGGCTACCACATAACATTGTTATAACAACTCATTTCGTTTTGTTGGAGTCCGAATCTGTTGTGGTCTTCAAAGTCCATGCATACATAGATTTTAGAACTTTCTTCACATCAAATACAGTATAACATGGATAGATCTAACACAGAATACTCAAAATCACGCATCCGTCAACCTGTGCCTGCGGTCCCATTTTTTTTTTTCTTCTTTCTTTCTTTATCTTTGTAAGAAGACAAATATCGAACTAAAATATCGAGCTATCCGTGTAATAAATACTGTGTTTGTATGTAAAAAAAAGAATCTCTGATTTAGTCAACCAGGGTTCCGGGAGAACGAAAGATACATTTGTGTTATCGACATTTTAAACAAATTATACAACGGCAAACCAAAATAGGCCTATATGTAATTTCCTAGAGTCTAGTAAGTGTAACCAAAAATTCTCTACTACAGTAGTCTCCGCCTAAGATCCCAGTGCTCGGGAGCAAGGGAAATACGGGATCTTAGCCGACGAAATCAAGGAAGAATCTACAGTGACCCATGAACTGACGTGACCCCTGGGTAGGTTTATGACATGTCACATATGGCGAGTAAAGAGTGGTCAACCTTGATGACCAATCATAGTAGCATGGTGGCATGAGGCATGCCATAATATTATTATACCGTACACTCATAGGCATATCGTCTCGAGATCTTTAAATCTACGTTTATCCAGTTGCCCCCCCCCCCCCCCCCCCCTTTACCTGTCCAAAAATTGTAGCCTTCCATCTCTGATTGAGTCCTCCCTTCCTTTGTCGTTACATACCATTACGCTGTGACCACACCAATTAAAATTCAGGCTGTCTCGCAAAATTCGGGAATAGAGAAAAACTGCCTTCAACTTCAATGGTCAGGGAAGAGTTCACAGTTCGATGTGATCCTGCCTGGAGCAAACTTGTAGGCCCTACCCACCTAGCGAGTGAAGTAAGTTCAGGTGGCGAGCTCAGATGCGAGTGCGATGTTTGGGGAAAAGAAACGCCCATCGGTCAGGTCACACCTCGGTGTGATCCCGTCTGGTGGGGATCATTGTACCGTTTCATGGAGTTTTACAACGCTTGTGATCACATTCATGAGAGTGGCCGATCTTTGACTCGACGGGCAGTTCTTAAATCTCAACTTTTAACTCTTGGTTGATCAGCTCTGCCCGCTCGCGTGTTTGTTCCGTAAATTATGATCAGAAATGCCGGCACTTATTCTTTCATTAAGCTTCAAAAGTACTCAAAATGTACTTTTTTTTTTTAAGTACTTTTATAAAAAGTATCGGAGTGCAGTAAAAGTACTGATTCTCAAAATGTACCAGAGTACAGTAAAAGTACCGAAAATTGTAACGTAACGGTACTTGTACTCCGTTACAACCAGCTCTGGTCGCACGCGCCCGCCCTCAGGCTTAGCGCGCTGGGGCGGCGATAGCAGACTAAATTTGCTTCTCATCAGTTATTATGCGGTTACCTCCACTCTCACCGGGGACTCACAAGGTCACTTTTTATGCTTAGGGTAGCACAGACTACCTCCTCTACTCTAGATGATGTTTACGTTTTACAAGAGCACATGTTTGTCTGCAAGACTAGTCCTGTGTTTGATGGCTTGCAAGCGTCAGCTATTGCTAGAAGATTTTGTACTGATGAATTCACATTTTTTATTCCCAAACACAAATCCAGGCTGTGCTTGTGGCTAAATCACCTTACAAAAGAATAAGAGCCAGATGATTTGCAGGACGTATATATATTAGTTGGGCCCCTTTTTGGAGAAAGGAATGATCGGTGCATTAACATCAACTTAAAGTCATTGGCCTACTATATTTACACTGCACAGGAATGGAGCAATAAATCTTGAGAGATGCAAAAAATTCCAAGGTCTGGACCTATAATCTAAAAACAAAATGCGCCTCGCGAAATATCACTTCCAGCACTTCCGCTGTGAAGGGCAGGTTTCGTTTCTCAGTGGAATAATCACAAAGGCCAAAGAAGGACAGGAACTTTTAGTCAAATATATTTTTCTAAATTTAGCAAATGAATAAATAAAAAATCGGGCACCGTCAGGGGGAACTACCTATCTTTTTGCAGGTATTTGCCAACTTTCAACTCTGTAACTGTTGTAGTTTTTATGGGAAAAGTGACACATGTGTTTCCAAGTTGCCAAATATATTATATCTCTCTCTCTTGCCCTTTTTAACTCCCAGTGGAGCACAGGCCATCAACATCATTACTCCAGTGAAGCCTGTCCTGAGCATCCTTTTCTATCTGTTTCCATGATGTCCCCGCTCTTTCAATTTCCGCTTGTACCGATCGCCTCCATGTCATCTTTGGTCTTCCCTTCGTACGTTTTCCTTGTGGGTTCCCCGTTAAAATATATATGTATATGTGTGTGTGTGTATCAGTAAATTTTGACTACTTTTGTGAGGTCCACAGTACAGCATAAAGGCATTTTTCTTGATGTACCAGGAGCATCAAAAGGCAAGGAAGGGGTTAAAAGTTTGCCTTGTGAATCGATGTTGAAACATCCTATGATCTTTTTCTAATTATTCTTATCATGTTCTTTTTTTTATCTATCTTGTCCCTTTTGGTCTTTCTGTAGGATTCAAATGTGAATGGGCTACTGTGAAGGACCACCGCTTGTATGTTGGTGGCTTGGGAAAGGAGTGGACAACTGGAACTGGAGAGGTGGTCAACCTGAACCCTCAGTGGGTCAAGTCGATTGGACGTGATGGTGATGTGAAGCACCTGGATTGGCATGAAAGATATAATGCCCTGAGGGAAAAAACTGGAATGCTCTTACCTGGTGGGCATTTTTGTTCCTGTTTGTTTTTTAATGGATTCTTTTAAAAACAATGTTTTAAAAAGGGGAGAGCGGAGTGGTTTACACCTTGTGATGCACAGAAAAAGTCAATGTTTGCAAGCTATCTCTTTGTAACCCTACATGCTTCCAAACTGGAAAAAGAAAGAAAGCAAGCGGTGTCTGTTTTTTCTATAGTTAATTTTAATTGACAGTGTCAAACGAGGCGTATAGTATCAAGCTGATAATAGCACTGACTGGCATTTACAGTGCCTATACTATAGCTAGACACATAGTAAGGGTCGCATTCACAGTGCCTATACTATAGCTAGACACATAGTAAGGGTCGCATTCACAATGCCTATACTATAGCTAGACACATAGTAAGGGTCGCATTCACAGTGCCTATACTATAGCTAGACACATAGTAAGGGTCGCATTCACAGTGCCTATACTATAGCTAGACACATAGTAAGGGTCGCATTCACAATGCCTATACTATAGCTAGACACATAGTAAGGGTCGCCCCTGCAGGTGGGGAGCCCCATAGTTTTACTATGGGGGAGCAATGAATACACCTGCCGTGATGCTGCATGTTGTAAGAGGCGACTAAAGGTGCATAGGTCTGGCTTCCCGAAAAGTGACACTTTGCGGAGGGCCAACTACCCGACCCATTAAAAAATTAAAGTTATAGAAACACAAACAAACATGCCTTATAATTTTTCCATCTTGGGAGACGGAGGAGCTTCTGCAGCAGCAGGAGCAATGAAGGACAGCGGACAAAGCCGAAAGGACTTTTCTGACCCGAAACCTTCTGTGTCGAACAAGTCTCTCTGGATTGCTTCGTGGAATATTCGCACCATGTATGAAGCAGGAAAGAGTTCTCAAGTGACACAAGAGATGAAAAGATACAGGCTGCACATACTAGGAGTCAACGAAACCCACTGGATACAGTCTGAACAGAAACAGCTCAGCTCGGGAGAACAAATATTATATTCTGGGAGGGAAGACAAGCACTATGCGGAGGGAGTTGGAATCATTTTGAGTAAGTGGTTAGGCTCTCGGACTCGCAACCGTAAGGTCGTGGGTTCGAATCCCATCAGGGACCCGACACTGTGTCCTTGGGAAAGGCACTTTACCCGAATTTTCCTCGATTCACCCTGGTGGGAATGGGTACCCGGCTATAGATAGCGAAAGATCTTGTCAGACCTCCTTCTCCCATTGTTCACCAGGATCTGGAATGAGAGCAAGTTCCCAAAGGATTGGAAAGAAGAACACCTTGTGAAACTACCTAAAAAGGGGGATCTCAGCAACTGCAGCAACTACCGAGGAATCACTATTTTCTCTATATCAGGTAAGGTCTTCAACAGAATAATTCTGGAGAGAATCAAGTCTGCAACGGATCCAAGACTTCGGGATGAACAGGCTGGTTTTCGGAAAAATCGGTCAACCACAGACCAGATTGCTACACTGAGGATCATAGTGGAACAGTCCCTGGAGTGGAACTCCCAGTTGATCGTCAACTTTCTTGACTATGAGAAAGCCTTTTACAGCATAGACCTAGCAACACTGTGGAAGATACTGAGACATCATGGAATCCCACAGAAGTTGGTTAACCTCATCGGGGGCATGTACGAAGGGACAAGTTGCTGTACATGATGGCCAGCTCACTGACAGCTTTGACATCAAGACCGGTGTGAGACAGGGATGTTTACTATCACCTTTCCTCTTTATCTTGGCAATTGACTGGCTGATGAAGGAAACCACCAGAGGACACAGAAACGGTATACAGTGGACCCCATGGACACAGTTGGACGATCTGGACTTTGTAGATGACTTGGCGCTTCTGTCACACACTCAGGAACAGTTGCAAGTGAAGACATCAATTTTAAACAGCCTATCAGAGTCTGTTGGATTGAGGATCCACCCCGGAAAGTCGAAAGTCCTAAGGATAGATGCACTATGAAAAGAGCAGGTCACAGTACAAGGAAATGCATTAGAAGACGTCAAATCCTTCTGTTATCTTGGGAGTATAATTGATAGAGAGGGAGGAACAGGCACTGAAATAAAGTTCCGCATTGGAAAGGCACAGACTGCATTTATTTCTTTGAACAGGATTTGGAACAAAGCTTAGAATTTTAATCTCAAATGTGAAGTCAGTCTTGTTGTATGGATGTGAGACGTGGAACGCATCCCAGACGTGCATAAAGAGGATCCAGGTTTTCTTAAACAAGTGTCTGAGGAAGCTACTGAGGATCAAATGGACAGCCAGGATCACCAACAAGGAAGGATTAAGAAGAACGAGACAGCCCAGTCAGAGATGAGGTGGGAAGAAGACGTTTATTCGATGGATTGGACTCACTTTCAGGAAGTCAAGCAGCTGCATAACAAGAAAAGTGTTAGATTGGATCCCGCAGGGTAAAAGATCAAGGGGAAGACCACGTGGAACCTGGAGAAGAGTCACGGAAATGAATGTACAGAAAAGTGGGAAGACGTGGAGTGACATCAAGCAACTATCCCAGGATAGGGAAAGGTGGAGAGTGTTTGTTCATATTCATGACCTCTATATCCTGATCCAGGGTGAGAAAGGCTATGATGATGATAATAAGGGTGCACATAGGGTAAGGAGAAGGGAAGAGTGATAATGGAAGAATAAGAGAATATATCAGAAGAGCAGGCAGCGGAATGGCAATATATAGAAGATGGGGCTAGAGTGCACCAATCATATACAGTGGCACGTGAATAATGACTTGTACTCAAAGTGCATCAGTTACCGACCATACTAAAAACTTGGCACAGATGAGCATTATGTATGTTTGCTTTGAAATGTCAATAAAAACTAACTTTAATGTGGTTAAAACTATCTTTTACTCAAAGAACAAAGTAAAAATGTGTATTAAAGAGAGAAGTCTTCAGCAAAAGTGACTGATTACTGTGGAATAGCAAGCTTATGGGGAGGGGGTGTTTGGTTGTTTTACAGGGGGGGGGGGGGGGTTTGTATCTACAGTCGAACCTGTGTAAGACGGCCACCCATTGACAAGGAGAAAAGTGGCCGTATAAGACTGGTGGTCGTCTTAGGCAGGACTGATCAAGAAGAAGAAAACAAACCCTTCCTTTCTGAGGTCCCAACCGAAGATAGCCGCATTGTTGTTGTTGTTATTGTTGTTGTTTTCACTGGGGGGTTTTTTCGTGTTTTTTTTCTTTTGTTGCTGTTTTTGTGCAAGGGTGACAATACAACGAAATGTGTCAGACAAGGAGGACCGAGTGCTATGGTAAAACAAACACATGGGTCTCTACCACTCGGGGAACGAGCGACGTTTCTGTCTCAAGTTCATGTTGACGTCCATTGTTACTTTGTTACAGACTGGGTAAACAGTGACCACCCATCTCACTTCTGATTTGTGTATGAGTTCTGGGCGGGGCTTATAGGTTATGAGGGATCACTCGCTTACCTTTATGGCAGCTGAAAATTTGTTACCTATTGGTCAACAGTGGGAGGGGCCTACGCAACATGATCGGTTGGAGGGACTACCTAACAACAACGACAGGTGATTGAATTATGACGGCTCGCCCACAACGCCAGGGGCCAATGCACAGTTTATGACAAAACGTAATGGAGTCACTAAGGTGGCCGTCTAAGATAGGTGTTATTGCTTTGTGTGATAGGGGTTGTGTATTAAAATAAGGTGGCCGCGGCTGTGTTGGACAGGTGCCCGTTTTACACTGTTAAATTATATAGAAAAAACGCAAGGGGGGAAATGGAAAGTGGCCGTTTGTACAGGTGGTCGTCTTATAGAGGTGGCCGTCAGGGCAGGTTCGACTGTATATGTAGGTTTATTTGTAAGCATCTCTGCAGGACACTACCATCCCATTTTCCTTTTACATAGAATCTGTTGCCACAGTTTCTATCTCTTTGCTGATTTTATGTGCAGGGTGTATAATATTCAAAAACTACTCAGCGTACATACAGCATTAAGTTTTTTAAGATTCGAGGCTTCTTTAAATGTGACAAGAGAAAAGATGATTTGCATACCAATGTGGTGATCAATATGACATATTTAGTCTTAAAAACATCATCACTGAGTACAGATTATTGTTCCATATTTTTTGCTATTTTTTTTTAGCATTTTCTGTTACTTCATTGGAAATTATTTGTAACATGATGACATGGGGAGATTTGTGTTTTTTATTGTTTCATTTAATTTAAAAAGTGAACACTCTCTTTTGTGATTTATTCCACAGGGTATATCATACATGAATCAGGTGTATGGAGTGATGTTCACAAGAAATGGTTTTTCCTTCCCCGTCGAGCAAGTACAGAGACATACGATGAAGTAAAAGATGAAAAAAGAGCTACAAATTTAATGTTCATCGCCGATGAAGATTTTACAAGTGTTGAGATTAAGAAGATTGGGTCACTGAACCCTACTCATGGGTTTTCATCCTTCAAATTCATTCCTGGTACTGAGGACAGTATTATTGTTGCCCTTAAGAGTGAGGAGGATAATGGAAAAATTGCCTCTTACATTCTTGCTTTTGATATAAATGGGAACACTCTGATGCCCGAAAAGAAAATTGGTGATGTTAAATATGAAGGTATAGAATTTGTATGATATGAAAGGTTTTTTAAATTGTGTACTGTGTGTGAAATGTTTTTGTTATTTTTTATGTAGTTTTTTTTTTACTAGGACGAGTGCTGACTTGATGCTAAATGAGTTGGGAGTCTTTTATTCCTTGTTGTAACTGTCATGAAGGAAAAACTATTTCTCATATTTTCATCACAGACTTGTTTTTAAGCATAGTATTCACCAGTGGCTTGTTACAAAAATGCATGCTGATGTGTATTAAGATTAAGTGTCAGAACACCTTGCAAATAGTATGATGTTCTCAAAGATGAATTATCTATTTTGTCATTTTATGTGATGCTCGAATAAGTGCTGTACTTCATATCATTATTGCTTGCAAAATGTTATGTACGAATACAATGTGTTCATTCGCCATGTTCTTGACCATGACATAATTGTTTTAGCAACTAGTTTGCATAAGTTCATCCCTTTTTTTAAGGAGGGAAATTGTGGGAGTCTTTTTGAGAGAGACTGAAAATAGTTAATCATTCATTTTATCCATCTTGTGTTACATATGAATACTATAATGTGTTCTTAATTTTCTTTTTAATGGGTGAGGAGAGTATTATCATTGGATCCTGCTCTTTTTCTTTATTTGTTGTTTGTCTTTTCTCTTTCCTGCCACCTAAAATGGTGATTCCTGTGACCACATGCTTCTCTTGACGCAAACCCCACTTAACTGGATGAGGTAGAGAGCAACATCCCTTCTCAGCCCTTTGAAGTGTTGGAAATGCTATGTGAAGTACCTATAGCATGAGGGCTGTTTTAGAAATTTATGCACCATTCTCACCCTTCTACCATTTTATCTAAGGATAACATACACACACACCCGCACACACACAAGATTTTAAAAAGAAAGAAAAAATACTAATACGGTGATAGATTTTAAAATAAAGACAATGCAAGGAAAATCTCTAAATGAAAACCTGTTTCAGACAACAGTACCTGCTCCAGAATCAAGTGAGTGAACCAGCCTCGGTTGTCCTGTCACAGCGAACCATAAGTCCTGCAAAGTATGTGATATTTTATCATATTTTCTCTGTCAGGAGTAGAAGTTCTCTTCCACATGTGATTAGTTGGTGCTGTGGAGCTTTCTGTTCCTGACAAATGTGGTCACAGTGCAGAGGAAATCACACCTTCATAATCCATATTCTTATTTAACTTTATGATTTAGAATAGAAAATAAAATTAATTAACTTATCTTAGAAATACTATGTATTGTTTAGATTTAGTTTTTTTGGTTTTTTAAACATGTTATACATACTACGTTTTGCTTTTATAGCTATTCTACCATTTTTTTGCTTATTTTTATTTTGTTCAGATGTCACCATTTCACACGATGGCTGTGATCTTGAAAATTGTCTCTTTTGTGTAGTTAATATACTTTTGGTCGAATCCTGGGATGTTGATTTAGACAAAACTCTCTCTTTTAGCATCAGGGCTTTTTTAAGACTCAGATGTGGAGACTTTTTTAATGTACAGATTCGTAAAACTTTGTGTCAGTGATGGCACAAAGTGAGTGTGACTTACTGTTCCAAAGATCACTTGACTGTGAAACAAAATGGGAAGGAGACTCCTTCTTGCTCATGTTATCTTACTTAGTTTATCTAGAAATCACATTTATGTGTTTATCAAAACTTGTAGTGGATGTCCATGTGGCCTTACCGTGCTCTTTGTCTTGTGAATATTGACAGCTGATATAAAAATAAACGCTTGTAGCAAATCTTCATTCCCTTCCTAAACTGGGTTTTGGGTGAGCAAAATACTCTCAAAGTTGCGTACTTTATTCTTTTCATCATGTTTAGGACAGAATGAAGAGGGGTAACTTTCAAAATTTGTTCTATAGGAATGCATTTTGAAAGTCTTACAGCCTTTTTTTTATCTGACACATTCCTCTTGATTTCTTATGACTCGAAATTTACCTTTCTTTTTCTTCAGATCTGTATCTGATCGTAAAAGGAATTTTTTTGTCAGAGGGCCTCTTTTGTTGTATTTGCTAGGAAATCTGACTTTCACACAGTATAACATCTCTTGTGGCATTGTGTTGTTTAGTGTCTCACCCATGTGCATTGAAATTGCTTTTAATGTGACTGTCAGAATCTAAAGATTGGAATTGTGGGTTCTAATATCATGTAGCATGGAAACCTATTTATTTTAAGGTTGGGGTTGGCACTTCTCAGTATATGTTTAAAGTTTCATTGCGTCTGGACTTGACTTACTGCACTTTTTATCAGTTTAGTTTTCTGCTGTTCTGAAGCCTCAACTAGACTTTTCCCCCTCCCCCCCCCCCTACAAAGGTGCTCAGTGCATGTATGCTTGAGAGATGAGCTTCATGATATTACAACTTGATATTGTTGCATATGTGTCCATTTACAATAATTTACATGGTCATCTGTGTAGTTCGGAGCAGTGAGTGGCACAGAAGAAACAATATTTCACTGTAAGCGTGAGTCCGTTTCAGTGAGAGGAAGAAGAAAAAGATAAGTAGTAAATTGAATGAAATAAAGCGTAAAAATATCTTTGCTTATGATTTTTTGAGTGGCAACAAAGAAGAAATGGAAGTATGAGGAAAGATCCAGGAAGAGACTGGTTTATGACGTACGTGAACTTGCAGGTTCTGTTTTGATCAGTATTTATTTTTTTATGTATTTTGCACTCCGTCTCCTGTTTCACCCTTCTATTGCTGAGTAAAATTACTGTTATAAGTTACTTAAACTTGTGATGCGGGCACCACATATTTTTCTTATATTGTGCTAAATGATCTGGCCAGTAGCGGCCGGGCTGCTGTGAGCTGCATGCACATTGATGAGGTTGTGACTGACTGACTGATTATTGAGTGGATCAAGCTTAAGTTTTCCTAGATTTTGTATTGCTACAGTGGTGTAACAAAAGGATTTTGAACATTTGTTCTGTGTTTTATGAGAATATCAGTCGGCAAAGTTTTAAGATTTTACTGTCCTGCTCATAACAAACAATTTCAGAATGTTTTGGAAGGAGAGGCACTGGGTGTTTTTGTCATGTGAAAATTAATGTGAATAATTGTTCGTTAGGTGTCATAGTGAAACAGTTCTGCGACTGACTTACACCTTAATGTCAAATCCAATGCACTGCTTCTAGTTGTGTAAATATAGCGCCTTTACTTATATTTGGTTTCTATTTTTGCACTGTGGGACAGGTATTTAAATCACATATCTCATGTATTCAGCTTTACAATACCTTGACAAATAATGGTATTAAAGAAATCCATTTTGTAAGAAATGATGCATGTGCATATATATAGGCCCCTACATGTATGAATCAGTTCTAATGGCTGCTGTAGAAGACCCAACTTTGTGTTGTCTTTCTGCAATTTCAGATTGTTTCAAGATAATTCTGTTTCTGTGGTTACTTACATCTACCTCTGTGAAGAACCTGAAATCTGAGGAGCAAAAAAAATGTCTGTAATTCTTTTATGTTTTATTGGTTTATCGACAATTTATAGCTAGTACATGCAAAAACTGAGTACACAAAGGAATCCTCATAGCATATCTTTTAACCTCGTGAATGCATTTCACTCAATAGTTATTTATGAGCCAGATCACATAGCCCTGGAAATTAACCTTGGGTCAAGTAATGAAATAATCTAATACGCAGACTGTTTAGCTGTGTATTGATAGACTGTATTTAACCGTAGTCTTTATATTCCATAATATTTCTTAGATTGGCAGGATAATTACTTTGGCTTTTTTGTTTGTTTGTGTGGTCACATTTGTCTTGGGGTTTTTTGTAGTGTTTGATGAACTTTAACGAAATACATCATGCTAGCATAGCTAATATTGGCATAAGTCTGTGCTGATGATTGTCACATTTCAGCATATACTGATTGCTTGAGATTCAACTTGCCTCTCTACTTACATCGTTCTGTTTGGAATTTCAGCCTTCACGCGTACAGGTACATGTGTAATTAAGGGTATGACAAGTCAGTGATAGAACAGAATGGAATACAGTATACTTGAAAAATGTAAATTACCTCAGCGTGCTGGGAAAAGTTGCAAGGTCCATTTTTTCCACAAGAAAGGGGTAGTTTTGGGTTTGAGTCTACCCATGTTGAGAATGTTTCGGACTGAATCATTTCCTTTCTTGTTGTGGTGATTACTTCTAATGTTAGTTTGCATTAGTTGCTTTGAGTTGAAGACTAGACAGTCCAATGAAGAAACACACCTCTAATAAAATTAAAATGCCAATTTCCACTCTCAAAAGAAAATGATTTCACAGAGTTAAGTAACCATTAGTCGGATTTTTTAGATGTCAGCCTTTTGTAAGCCACAGTTCTAACAGGTCTTGACTTTTACTATTACGCAGTTCAATTGTTTTATACTGATTTATTTATTCATTTTTCTATTCCGAAGGAGTATTGCTCTGAGACACAATGTGTTGTGAGTCCTCTATGAATGAATGTCTTTGCCTTCGTCTGTCTTAACTTTCTGGGGGAGTTGTATCTTAATTGTATGTGTAGCAGTTTTCTTCTCTGAGTTTAGTATATGGTGTGTTCCTTGACAGAGAGTTTGTCAGAGTGCCTACCTGATCTCATTTGTCCCCCCATGGAAACTAACTATTACCTTTGGGACCAAATGTTAGGGACAAAGGTGAAGTAATGCCCCTTTCTGTTCGCCTAGCATTCATTTGCTTTCTTGTTTGATTCTTCCCCCACTGTTCTGTCTAAACCAACAAAAGTCAAATAATGTGTAGGTGGGGAGGGGGGGGGGGGAGGGAGGTACCTTTGCCATTTGTAACTGTACTTTAAAAGACAGAGAGATGTATATGAGGCTTGCATTAGATTCTTGTGTACTTACTATGACAATTGGTTTTACTTAAAAGGCTGTGGCAAGGCTATTACTGTTGTCATTATGTTATGGGAGATGCGTGTAACAAAAAAATGACTGTCCCTATGACTTCCCAGTGATGAAAGGTGTCTTTTTTCATGTTGTGTGTTCTTTTCTTTGGTAAAGCCTTCTGAATTTAAAAGGTTAAGCTGTATGCCTGATGTGGGCATGTAAATCTGCAGATCTACTAAAAGAATTGTTGACTGTAGTGTCTTTAGGCCATTCCCAAAGGGGTGACATTTCTCGTTCAAGCACAGTAGAATTGTAAATGGGCTGATTCATGTCACGCTAATAACTGTGCCTGATCTACAACAGGGAACTGCTGCTTTTTCTTTCCTAATCCTTACTATTGTCATTTTCCTCTACTTCTTTTGTATGTTATTGTTTGTCACACTCTTGTGACCTGCTATTTCCAGGGTGCCTTGATAGTTGAAGCAGACCTTGTGCTGTTGAAGCTAGAGAGGTGAGCAGAGTAAGTCTGATTTCCTGTAAAGACTTCTCTGTTGACACCCACCCCTTGGCGCTCATATTACTTTATGCAGTTGCGAGCGCCATAAAACCCTCTACTATAATAATAATAAATAAGAGAATTGTGTGCTGTTAGTGAAATATTTTTTGACGTAATTTGTTTCATTATATACTTTAATTTTTCTTTTTTTGAAAAGGTATTAATTTCTTGAACATATACTCATTATTTCATAGATAAGTGGAACTGAGAAAAATTACATACAGTGGAGTCCACTTATAACGAGTCCTGAAACAACGAGAAGTCTGTTATTAAGACACTATTCTAAAACCCCGTTATTTTCCCTTTTTTATCTTTGTAAATAAAATACTGCTATAGCTCAATCGGACAAACACGGCATTCGGTTATAGCGGAATATTGCTGCTGCTGTGCACAGCGCACAGGCCAGTTTTATACATAAGGTAAGACTTCGCCAGTTGAGAAACTTGTTGGTGATCTAGCGAAACTTAGGACCTTACATCAACTCCTTGAGCGAAACAAAGAATAGGAGAGCCCACGTTTGCCAACAATGAAGGCCGGAGCGAATGAGTGGGGAGGGTGTGGTAAGCGCAGACAAGCAGAACACATCGTGTGATAGGCCAGCCTAGTCTAGATTATCTAGGCCTACCACTACCCATGCCCTCACTTTTCCGATGCGGGGATGGAGAAGTCACAATGCTGTGATGGATGGAGAGTGAATATGTAGTAACGTGCGCAAGCAGACGAAACACACAACGGGGTGTGGTGGGGGGCAACACAGTTCTTTCTGATCGCCAACGCCGTGCTGTCACCATCGCTTGAGAAAGAAACCCGATTCAATTTTTGATCATGTAAGACCAAGAGGCCATGTTGAACAATGTCATCATCAGGGTAGATAACAAAATGAAATAAACAGATCACCAAACTGATAGATTAGGCCTACTTTATTATTTCCATTGAATTTATTACTGGATTCCTTATAACGAGAATCCTGGTATAACGGACATTTCGTACCGGTCCCCTACGTCTCGTTATAAAATTATAAGAGGATTCCACTGTAAATATGTTCCTTCTTTTTTCTTTGTTTTTATTGTATTCCTCCTCTCTTTGAGTCAGTGGTTTTGTAAACACTTCAGATTTTTTACTTCTTCTTTGTGTAACTTGAGCTATTTTCTAAATTTTGTTATTGTTTTTAAAAATTCTTCTGCCTGTAGCCAATGGAAAAACTTTTCATGTACTCACATTGAGAAATAAATGTCACAGTCACATCTTTAAGTTCAATGAATAGAATTAGTTATTTTATTGAAGCAACTCAGGAAGGTTTTTCATTTTCTGTGCTGGGGGGGGGACTGGATTATCAACATAAACGGGGGAGAAAATCCACTTGCGTTATAGCAAAAGAAAGTTAAATCTTTTTTTTTTTTCTCCTTTTATCTTT